>NC_072835.1:482500-782500 GCF_027744805.1 Dunckerocampus dactyliophorus | reverse complement strand
TGAATGTTACAGAGGTTGTAAGTTGGCTGTTGAGGTGGTTGTAAGTTGGATGTCGAGGAGGTTCTAAGTTGCACGTTGAGGAGGTTCTAAATTGGACGATAAGGACGTTCTAAGTTGGACATTGAGGAGGTTCTAAGTTGGATGTTGAGGAGGTTCTAAGTTGGATGATAAGGATGTTCTAAGTTGGATGTTGAGGAGGTTCTAAGTTGGATGATAAGATGGTTCTTAGTTGGATGTTACAGAGGTTCTAAGTTGGCTGCTGAAGAGGTTCTAAGTTGGCTGTTGAGGTGGTTGTAAGTTGGATGTCGAGGAGGTTCTAAGTTGTACGTTGAGGAGGTTCTAAGTTGGACATTGAGGAGGTTCTAAGTTGGATGTTGAGGAGGTTCTAAGTTGGATGATAAGATGGTTCTTAGTTGGATGTTACAGAGGTTCTAAGTTGGCTGTTGAAGAGGTTCTAAGTTGGCTGTTGAGGTGGTTGTAAGTTGGATGTCGAGGAGGTTCTAAGTTGGACATTGAGGAGGTTCTAAGTTGGACATTGAGGAGGTTCTAAATTGGATGTTTAGGAGGTTCTAAGTTGGATGATAAGATGGTTCTTAGTTGGATGTTACAGAGATTCTAAGTTGGTTGTTGAAGAGGTTCTAAGTTGGCTGTTGAGGTGGTTGTAAGTTGGATGTCGAGGAGGTTCTAAGTTGGACGTTGAGGAGGTTCTAAGTTGGATGTTGAGGAGGTTCTAAGTTGGATGATAAGATGGTTCTTAGTTGGATGTTACAGAGGTTCTAAGTTGGTTGTTGAAGAGGTTCTAAGTTGGCTGTTAAGGTGGTTGTAAGTTTGATGTCGAGGAGATTCTAAGTTGGACGTTGAGGAGGTTCTAAGTTGGATGTTGAGGAGGTTCTAAGTTGGATGATAAGATGTTCTTAGTTGGATGTTACAGAGGTTCTAAGTTGGTTGTTGAAGAGGTTCTAAGTTGGACGATAAGGAGGTTCTAAGTTGGATGTGGAGGAGGTTCTAAGTTGGATGTGGAGGAGGTTCTAAGTTGGATGTTGAGGAGGTTCTTAGTTGGATTTTACAGAGATTCTAAGTTGGTTTTTGAAAAGGGTTCTAAGTTGGCTGTTGAGGTGGTTGTAAGTTGGATGTCGAGGAGGTTCTAAGTTGGACGTTGAGGAGGTTCTAAGTTGGATGTTGAGGAGGTTCTAAGTTGGATGATAAGATGGTTCTTAGTTGGATGTTACAGAGATTCTAAGTTGGCTGTTGAAGAGGTTCTAAGTTGGCTGTTGAGGTGGTTGTAAGTTGGATGTCGAGGAGGTTCTAAGTTGGACGTGGAGGAGGTTCTAAGTTGGATGTTGAGGAGGTTCTAAGTTGGATGATAAGATGGTTCTTAGTTGGATGTTACAGAGGTTCTAAGTTGGTTGTTGAAGAGGTTCTAAGTTGGCTGTTGAGGTGGTTGTAAGTTTGATGTCGAGGAGGTTCTAAGTTGGACGTTGAGGAGGTTCTAAGTTGGACGTTGAGGAGGTTTTAAGTGTGATGATAAGATGGTTCTTAGTTGGATGTTACAGAGATTCTAAGTTGGCTGTTGAAGAGGTTCTAAGTTGGCTGTTGAGGTGGTTGTAAGTTGGATGTCGAGGAGGTTCTAAGTTGCGCGTTGAGGAGGTTCTAAGTTGGATGATAAGGACGTTCTAAGTTGGATGTTGAGGAGGTTCTAAGTTGGATGATAAGATGGTTCTTAGTTGGATGTTACAGAGGTTCTAAGTTGGCTGTTGAGGTGGTTGTAAGTTGGATGTCGAGGAGGTTCTAAGTTGGACATTGAGGAGGTTCTAAGTTGGACGTTGAGGAGGTTCTAAATTGGATGTTTAGGAGGTTCTAAGTTGGATGATAAGATGGTTCTTAGTTGGATGTTACAGAGGTTCTAAGTTGGCTGTTGAAGAGGTTCTAAGGTGGCTGTTGAGGCGGTTGTAAGTTGGATGTCGAGGAGGTTCTAAGTTGCACGTTGAGGAGGTTCTAAGTTGGACGATAAGGACGTTCTAAGTTGGATGTTGAGGAGGTTCTAAGTTGGATGTTTAGCAGGTTCTAGGTTGTATGATAACTCTGTATGATAACCCAACCAAATGTTTGGTTGAGTTGTGAATAGTTGGATCTGCGAAGTAGAACACGTAGAAGCGAGAAGAGTGGTATGGTTACTTGTTTCTCTTTAGAGCTAATCACCATGGTAACCAAAGTTGCACAAAACAAGCAAACTGTGTTGCGTGCGTGTTTTCCCGCAGCCCAACCTGGAGATCAACCACCACGCCGACAAATCTCTGGACAGCTTCTGCAAATGGCAGAAGTCCATCCTGTCCCATCACAGCCACGGAAACAGCATCCCAGAGAACGGCATGGCTCACCATGACAACGCCGTGCTCATCACACGGTGAGTGGGGTGGGGGTGGGTGGGGTTTACCCTGCCTGGTGATGACAGATGGAAATAGAACATGCATGCCGCTAGCGTGTTAGCTTGCACAAGAGAGCCAAAACACTGTGGTTGTTTTTGTTCGCAACTAAGTGTTGGCTGGAAGACTCTGCTCTCCATAGCGCCACCTGCCTGCCACTCACGCTCACATCTCCCCCTTGACTTGATTAGTGGATAGCTAACATCCACAACCCCCCCATTTAGCGTATATAAATAGTCAGATATCTGCAGTACCAGCAGCAAATGGACAACGTGTATGGAAGTGTAAGTCTAATACATTTGTGTTTATTTCAATATGAATTGAATTGAATAAGAATGTAAGAAATGAATACAAATCAAATCGTTATGCTCCACATGATGTCTGGCGGGACAGCTTGTTGGTTTCTGTTTTCTCCTTGTTTACGCTTTCCGTGCTCTTATTTTGTCATACTCCCGGTTTGTTGTGTTCTGGTTCACCTTTACTTTCTTAATCACGCGCACCTGCTGCGGATTTTAGTTTTGGGCTATTTAGTGAGCCCGTGGCATGATCCGGCGTCGCAGCGTTTTGTGCTCGTTTTGGTTCCTTGTTGCTTGTCTACATGTCTGTTACCCTCCTGCATCTCCTTCACGTGCATTCTGAAAGCTTTCCTGCTTCCTCCTTTCATTTGGAGTTTGCATGAAAGACTTTTGCCTGAACTCATGTCCTGAAGTCATCACCATCATCACAAAACAACATCAGAAAAATACAGAAATAAAGAAAATAAAGGGAAGATGGAGGGAGGATGCAGGGAAGGCGGACAGGATGATGAAATGAAATTAGCAGTGTCCTTGGTTTTAGGAGTATATGAAAGGGTTGCTGAATGATTATATGGTTGATTGTTTATGTCTGAAGTGTTCTGTATTGGATTAGCCACACGGGGGTCACCAGGGTTATCAGTCTTGGCCAGTGAAGTCTTTCGTGTTGTCTTTGCTGAAGTACGGAGACAAACATGATGGAGAACATGTTGTGTTGTGCTAACGTACTTCATTGTTTTCATGTGCAGATTCAAAAGCTCATCATAGTCGTCTCTCTTTCCTGTGTCTAGGTATGACATCTGCACCTACAAGAACAAACCCTGTGGAACTTTGGGTGAGTACAAGAAAATGATGGGGAAAAGTCTGAGCAAGCTTTCATGTTTGTCTCTCTCACACACACATACACACACACACACACACGCACGCGCACACAATGATGCCGGAATTTAGACACTTAGTCAACCCTCCCTTTATGCTCATATCTCACACACTAGCATAGCTATGTCATGCTAAAGTGCTAACATTACAGTCAGTATCTTAAGACGTGTAGTGAAGCCTGTGTTGTTTTGTTTTTTCATCTGGGGCGGGTCCGAGGTGGACATCATGAAAAGTAGCTCCACTTGTCTTGTCTGGAAAGTAATGTGAGGGAGATGATGGATTTTGTAGGGACACGAATGAATATTAATATTAGTGGCAGAACATCATTGAAAATACACTTTGACGTCATTTAGCAGGCAATGTGAAAGCGTTTAAGCAATTAAATCTGCAGGAGGCTGCCAGACGATCTGATATTGGCTGAAGTTAAAAAAAAAAAGGACTGCAACAAAATGCAGCACTCTTCTACTCGGTCAGCTCAAAGCTTGTCCGTCTGTCTTGTGAGTGCAGCAGGCCTGCAGGCACCGCAGTATATCTTGGAGGGAATATTGTGACTCCAGGGGTGCTTTGACAGATTGACCGCATTCGTCACATTCCCCCGCTCGCTTTAATTGCTCTGGCATCTGCTTGGCTTCCTCGTTGTCTCCGACCCCCCCCCCCCCATCTCCCCGCCTCCCCTTCCCTTGTCAGGGCTCATGCTCCAGGGTCACATCTCTAACCTTTGGGGTCACGGAGTAATCACGGGGCTGGAGATAACACACAGTCCAAGCTGGTGTTAACAAAACAAGCCACAGTGCCGACACACACACATACATTCTTGTAACTAATGGCAGAGTAGCCACCCGCCTTCCTTTCCCTCCCTCTCCACCTTCTTTCTTCACCTTCAGGCTCCCCTTCTTCCCTCCTGTCCTGTCGGCCCTCCTGATTTGCGAGTCTATTCTTGTTTAGCCTCTTAGCAAAGAGGATACAAAGGCTGTGCCTCTTTTAGCCACCGCACAGCAGGACCTCCATGCAAACAGGCAAGCAGGAGCGAGGGAGCGGTGCAGGCAGGTGTATACCGCCCCGCTGCTGGGAGTTTGGTTTAAAGGGATTGAGCACCTGAAATCTAAACAACGGCAAACAAAGATGCTGCCTTGCCAAAATAGCAACACCAATTTATTAGGTACATTAGCACTTCTGGCCGACTACACTTGGTTTCTAATTGCAAACTCACTTAAAGGTCCCCTGTGATTTTTAATGATGTTCTACCAGTATTCATTAGGGCTGTCTAAAATAGCATGTTAACTTATTGAATGAATTGCGTTAACATTTTTTTGCGTAATTAACTAGACGTCCCTCTCTGTTGTGACGGCACACGGAGGCACCATAGTGTCCCCACAGAGTCTCACGCTCTTTAACAACTTTATTCTGACCTGAGTGCAAGTCCAACACTGTATATGTATCTCCTTCTCACAAACACGTCTGTAGTCCTCCTTGGAACGACACAAGACAACAGTGAGGTGCATTCAGGGGCACTGGGAAAATAACAACAATGTCTTTGTTATGCATGCATGTGAAATCAACAGAAAGACAAAGAAAAACAGGAAGTGGATATTCTTATCACTGACTAGCGTAACTCAGACTGCTGAGGTACATATTTCTCGGAAATGCCCGGAAATTCCAGAAAATATAACTACACTCAAAACACTGAAAATTCTGTGACGTCTTTGAACGCAACCCATCATGGCTCATAATAACGCGGTTAAAGTGTGATTGAAATGTTCTGCTACTATTAAAGAAGCTGGTGTTTCAGATTTTCAGACATGTGTAGTATCTTTCAGCATGACTTCAATTTTCAGCTCATTTTGAGCTGTTAATACATACACATGTATACGTAAGCATATGTAAGCTGTTAATACATACACATGTATACGTAAGCATATGTAAGATGTTAATACATACACATGTAAATGTAAGCATATGTAAGATGTTAATACATACACATGTATACGTAAGCATATGTAAGCTGTTAATACATACACATGTATACGTAAGCATATGTAAGATGTTAATACATACACATGTAAATGTAAGCATATGTAAGATGTTAATACATACACATGTATACGTAAGCATATGTAAGATGTTAATACATACACATGTAAATGTAAGCATATGTAAGATGTTAATACATACACATGTATACGTAAGCATATGTAAGCTGTTAATACATACACATGTATACGTAAGCATATGTAAGATGTTAATACATACACATGTAAATGTAAGCATATGTAAGATGTTAATACATACACATGTATACGTAAGCATATGTAAGATGTTAATACATACACATGTAAATGTAAGCATATGTAAGATGTTAATACATACACATGTATACGTAAGCATATGTAAGATGTTAATACATACACATGTATATGTAAGCATATGTAAGATGTTAATACATACACATGTATACGTAAGCATATGTAAGCTGTTAATACATACACATGTATACGTAAGCATATGTAAGATGTTAATACATACACATGTAAATGTAAGCATATGTAAGATGTTAATACATACACATGTATACGTAAGCATATGTAAGATGTGAATACATACACATGTATATGTAAGCATATGTAAGATGTTAATACATACACATGTAAATGTAAGCATATGTAAGATGTGAATACATACACATGTATACGTAAGCATATGTAAGCTGTTAATACATACACATGTATACGTAAGCATATGTAAGATGTGAATACATACACATGTATACGTAAGCATATGTAAGATGTTAATACATACACATGTAAATGTAAGCATATGTAAGATGTTAATACATACACATGTATACGTAAGCATATGTAAGATGTTAATACGTACACATGTATATGTAAGCATATGTAAGATGTGAATACATACACATGTATATGTAAGCATATGTAAGATGTGAATACATACACATGTATATGTAAGCATATGTAAGCTGTTAATACATGCACATAGTGTATATATACACATACACAGTATACAGTATACTGTAACTGTGTCCTGTCATTTATGTTTTTCACCATAAAATACAGTCAGTTGGGTATATTTACACAATACGAGACACACACTGGTGAACAAACACAGCTCATTAGCATTAAAGCCACACACACACATACACGCATGTTCCCAGCAGGGCAGGGGTGTCCAATGGCAAATGACACACGGCTTTTTTTTTTTTTGGCAAGCAGTGCATTCTAAAAATATATTATTATTAGTTTATTACTAACTAAATAATTCAATTAATGTATATTTATTATTATTGTTGAATAATTAATTAAAGTATTATTAAATTACTTAATATACAATTCAATTATCTATTATTTAATTAAAACATAATTATATTTGTTGTGTTATATATTATATATTTATTATAGTTATTTACATTAAAACTTAATTAATTTATAAAATTTAACTACAATTGAAACAAAAAACAACCCAACAACAGTAAAAATGGAAAATCAGCAGTCATTTAGAAGATAAATAAAATAATAATTTTATATTATAAGGAAAACTAATGTCATGTAATAAAGTTGAATTTGTGAAGAATAAATCTCTTTTTTTAAGATACAGCATTATGACCAACAAACTAAACAGCAAATAAAGTTGTCATTTTCGGAACGTCCGGTTGCGGAAAAAGTTGTAGTGTTACGAGAATAAAGTCAAAATATTATAGGAATGAAGTCATAATTATGAAAAGAACATTTGCAAAAAAACAGCAGCAAAAAGTCAAGTTGGTATTAATAATATCACCAACATGACAACCAGCTTCTTTCTTCATGGTGATAGATTGGCTGGTGGTCCTGGGAGGTAACCCCCAAGGCTAGCAGAGGAGATGTCATCTTAGACTGCATTTCTTCACAATGAAAGCATGTGTGCCAGATAGTAGTTCATGAATGCTCTCTTTATCAATGGTTTTTCTTGATGTTTGCTAGCTTGTGTTATTTCCCGCCCCCCAGCCAATCTCACTATGAATCATTTCATCAGCGTTTGGCTGAGATTTGTATGCCTCGCCGGCCGATTAGGAGGCTGCAATCTGGCAGAACACTGGGTTCTCCTGAAATGTTCTTCATTTTTCACCAGAACGTTGCTGATGGACAGAAAGAATAAATACGCGCCAAATTCCTTCCTCATACGTTCATATTTCTTTCTATCTTCTACCCCACGTTGGATTTATAATCCAACGTTGGCAACTTTGGTGGCTACAATTTGATTTGGATCTCCTTCATAGCTTGCACCACCATGTGAGATCATCCCTAAATCAAACCTCTTTCTTTTTCATCAACCTAAGGCCTTTTTTGACCTTTGGTCCTGAAGGACATGCATGTTACATACTCATGCATTCTCATCAAACTAGAATGCAAGCTTCATATGAGTTGCTCTACACGTTCAAACACAAACACAAGCCTGGCCTTTCTTTTACACACACACACACACACACACACACACACACACACACACGAGCACCCAACCTCCAGCAAACACACACACCTGCTTTGTGCTGTCACCCGATCCACCGTGCACTCACCTGTAGATATAATCTGTGAAGAATTGTCTCCTGTCTCCTGATTTGACCTCTTGAGTTTTTTGGGAAGAAAGGACGTATGACACCTGGATTGCAGGGGGGCTTCAAGTTGAAACACCCCCTCCCTTTCCCTCATCTTCCTTCTCTTCTTCTCTTTGGGCAGCTAAGAAATGAGGAAAACATCTATTTGTTTCTTTTCATGACAGCTTTTGGGGCGGATGGACATTAACCCATTCAATCCCAGCCATTTCCCAAAAGACAACCCCTTCAGTAGCAGCCATTTGGGCTGATCTTTCAAGGCACACAGAGTATTGTGGTGTAAGGCTACATGAACATGGAAGCTACCACGAGACACATTACACTCCCGTCTTTCATCAGAAAAAAAAGTTTGTTTCCACCTTTTTGCATTCTTTAGTAATCAGCAGTAGAACATAGCTAAGTTTCAGGAAAATAACCGTTCCCAACTAAAACAGGGAGAAAAGCAGCCTTTGTGAAAAGATACACTTCAAGCATAACTTTCACTTTGACACAAATATTTTTTTGCTTTTGTGACAGCTGAAATATCTAAACAACTATACCAACATAAACAACACAAAAAACATCAAAATAATCATTTATTTACGAATGGAACACCATCAACTAGTTACAAATCTCGCATTTGGAACTAAACTGTGTGTGTGTGTGTGTGTGTGTGTGTGTGTGTGGGCATGTGCATGTGTGTGGGCGTGTGCGTGTGTGTGTGTGTGTGTGTGCATGCGTTGAAATGTCCCTACAATGCGTAACCTTCTGCACGCTACACTTCTCCACGCTCTTCCACTTCCTCCTTGCTGTTGAGTGTGTTTTTACCTGCAAAAGATCCATGCCGAGCTCTGATTCAAATGCACTTCTGCCGCCTTGTGGTGTTTTGATGGCTTAAAACTGCTTGAAAAGTCACCTCCTTTATTGTGCACTCGCATCATCACCTCTTCTTGCCTCTCGCGCAGAAAAACCTAAAAGACGTATAAATAGGTATAAATACGTCTTTGGTATTGAATGATTTAAGGTACCGTGAGTGTGAATGGTTGTTTGTCTATATGTGCCCTGCCATTGGCTGGCCACCAGTCCAGGGTGTACCCTGCCTGTCGCCCCAAGTCAGCTGGGATAGGCTCCAGCATGCCCCCGTCACCCTAGGGAGGATAGGCAGCATAGAAAATGAATTAATGAACCTGGATTGTGTTGCAAGTGAACAATGGCAATTAAAGAGAGAAGGGAAGGGTTCTGGAGCTGAATCTAATGAAAATTAAAAAGTATATAAAGCTAATAAAATAAATAATACATAAAATAAAAAAATATATATACAACGCTCACTTTTATTGCAAATGTTGATGCAAAATCAGAGGAGAACATCAACATCGAGCTAGCAGGAGGCTTGGGAGGGGGTGGAGTGAGCCATGTGTCAAGAAGAGACATTTTTCCGGGCGTGTCATTGACTGGTTTTTCAGCATTTGCTGAACCCCCACAAAAAGCAGGACTCTACTGCATATCAAAGGAATAGGCGTCATGTTAGCTAAAAGCAAATGAAAATGACTTTCCTTCTTGGAAGACGAATCTTGCTGGAGTATGTCAAGAAAGCCGCAGCAGTGTAGAATTGTAAATGTTACATCGAAACGTTTGTCTGTAATGACTAAACTTCACGACTCCAACATGTTGTTAGTTTTTCCAACGCTGTCTTTCATTGTTTTGTCCAGGCTTGGCCTCCGTGGCAGGAATGTGCGAGCCGGAGCGGAGTTGCAGCATCAACGAAGACATCGGACTCGGCTCCGCTTTCACCATCGCGCACGAGATCGGCCACAAGTAAGTGTGGTGTTCAGGATCATCGGGAAGATCCAAGTATGATAAGAAAAATGGTAGGACATGAGGAAAACCACTTCCAAGCTAGATTTCTCCCACTGTCGTCATGTGATCACCTGTTGCCGGGCAGAATTTGTGGAGTAATTGTGTCACGGTGACAATGACTTTCAACACAACGGGATGTTTAAATCGCTATTCTTGTTCTGCCTTCGTGAAATACTCCTACGCACCGCCGTCGTCCCGCTCCTGTTACAGCTCTGCTCCTATCTCCACAGTCAGATAACCGCCGGGTCCACTTTGTCCCCAATATTCCATATACACAAAGAAAAAGTCTGCTTTTATGTGCACTTTGAAAGCAGCCGCTGCAAAACTGCAAGGAAATTAGTCCTACTCTGCATTCATTATAAAAGTGCCAGTGCTCTATGAAATGCATCCAACTTTGTTTTGTTTTTAATTTTAAAAAAACAACAACAAAAACAATAATTTGGGGATTTTTCCTGCTTACTTTAGCAATTCATCATCATCCTGTCAGCCAATGAAAACCTGTCTAAATAGTAGGCGTGTCGCCAGACACCAGGTTCACGAGACGAGATTTGAACTTTCCTTTTAAGAAAAGTACAATGAAAAAATATATGAGGATATCTTGCAATCTACAATTTTCATTTCCACTACGTTACGCTTTTCTGCACTTTGTGTGTATGCAAGCGGCCCAGCCTCCACCCACCCACACAAAGAGACTGTATGACTGACAAGAGGGCTCACTCTGTTCATGCCGTTGTTCTATGGAACAAACGCACCAAGGTGCTGAAAGCAATGCACAGAGTGAACCCGCTTCCTGCCTGACACGCATGCACGTGGCAATACATTGATTAGCCACTTCCTTTGCATTTATTGTGTCATTCATTTATTCATTCATTCATTTATTATCTTTTTTTTTCAGAACAAGAAATCTTGTCGTGTTTTAATCTTGTGACTACTAGCCCTACTAAGTAGCCTCTTTCACGGAGAGACCCCGCATGATCGCCATGACAGCACGGGCCAGCCACAAGAGGAAACTAGACCTATTCTGTAGCTGTTAGAACATTCTCACAAATCTATGGAAACAACATTAACGTTATTATAAATTGTTATAAAATTCATCTGTATGAAAAGTATCCAATTAAAAAGTAAGCAAAGGTAGTTTCTAGATAAAAAAAAAAGAGGAACAGATTTAGCTTGGATTTTTCCTGATCACATTACATGGTCACTTGTTGCCGGGCAGAAATTGTCAGAGCACAATTATTTGTTCCCTGTTGGCCGATGAAAACTTGTTTCACAAAGAGATCCTGCAAGATTGGAGCGAGTAGAGCCAACCTTTATTCATATCAAGAAACTAATCCTACTCTGTATTCATTATCGAATGATCTTTTGTGCTTTTTGTAGGGTTATTACAGGTTTAATAATAATCTATATAAATAATTGTTAGAATAAAAAGAATAAAAAAATAACAATGATTGTTGATAGGTGAAAAGCATCCAATTTTTTTGTCTTTAATTAAAAAAAAACAAAACACAATAATTCTGGATTAAAAAAAATGAAATGAGCAGAATTAGCTTGGATTTCTCCTGGTCACGTTAAATGCTCACTTGTTGCCGGGCAGACATTTCGGAGCACAAATATTTGTGCCCTGTTAGCCAATGAAAACTTTTTGAAATAAAACTGCTGTACTAGTACTTTGTAGAAACCTCAATACTCAATACTCAATTATAAAGTATTGATTGCTCTGTATTGATTATGAAATGAAAAGCTGGAGTGAGAAATGTTTAGGTTCATGTTTTGGTTTGTCTTGCTGTATTTTCAACTAGATTGCTGACTCGGCGTCTGGTGACTCAGTGTCATGTGACTCGTATTGCTTCCGAGTACCTTTAAGCGTTCTTTAAAAAAAACTCACCCCCTGGTTGGAGGGAGCGCTTTAAAAGCTGGAAGGAGCGCGGCGTGCTCATCCCCGCGTGCTTCCTGGTCGGCGAGCACGAGGCTCAGTAACGCTGCTGCTGCTGATGATGTATGAGCGTCTCCAGAGAGGCGGGCAAAGATGGAGATTTCCTTTTATTATGTCTCGTGTCTGCTGCTGTTGCCTTGTAAAAATACAAGATGGAGAAGAAAAACACAGCAGCCGGCCTGATTTCTTTCCCCAGCCAGCTGAAATGTCACACACACGCACGCACACACACGCACACGCACACACACACACACACAGCAGCGCTGGGTTTGTTAAAGACATTAAAGGTCATGTGACCTTCTCTCTCCAATTATACTTCAATTGATTGTTAAGATCATTGCTTTTCTTCGCTTGGCAGGGAAATAAATTCTACAGCTCGGGTGGGGTGGGGGGTGGTGGTTGGGGGATCTCCAGTAATTGATCCAAAGGACTCCCCCCCAGCCTGGCAGCCTGCTCAGACGTGCCGGCGCTGATTGACAGGCGAGGCATCAGAGTGGTGATTAGAACTTATTCATTCCTGCCGAGCTCCAGACAGGGGTCGACCCCTGACCCCTGGCTCTCCTCCACACAGCTGTTTCACAGCCCCAGAGCTAGATCTTTACGGGGGGGGGGGGGGGGGGGGACTCCAATGCTTTTCTTGTCGTCATCCATCTGCTTTCTCCTCTCAGCTTCGGGATGAACCACGACGGCATCGGGAACTCCTGCGGCACCAAAGGCCACGAGACGGCCAAGCTGATGGCGGCGCACATCACGGCCAACACCAACCCCTTCTCCTGGTCCGCCTGCAGCAAGGACTACATCACCAGCTTTCTCGAGTAAGTGGATGATGTGTGTGTGGGACCAGGCTAGTCGAGGTGTTCTAAGCAGCCATTAGTTGTTTCTTCTTCCCTCAAATGGACGGAAAGGAAAGGAAAAGCCATCCACTTGGGGGTCTCCACCTCACATTCCATACCCTAGGGGGCAGACTACTTAGCCGTAGGGAAGTAATAACAATAGTTCATCTTATAAATAGGGTGTTCCCTCGTTTATCGCGGGGGATAGGTTCCCAAAATAGCCCGCAATATGTGAAATCAGCCAAGTAGCCAACTTGATTTGTTTCCAATGATTCTATATGTTTTAAGGCTGTAAAAGCCCTCACCACACCCTTTATACACTTTTCTCAGACAGGCATGAACATTTTCTCACATTTCTCACTTGTTTAAACACTCTCAAAGTTCACATTTCCTTGGAATTTTAATGATCAACTTACGAAGTTGGACACAAGAAACGATGAAGTGACTCACGCATATTTCACTCCCCTGACTGTGCCTCTTGGTCCTGGCGCCATTCGGGTGAACCGTAGTGTTTTTGTAACCTTGTTAAAACATATTGCTCCTGCCGTCATATTTTACTCCTCCTCCTTGTCCCCCATGAACCGAAGATTCATTGACAGTATTCCGTGATGGCGCCCTACAGCCGCGTAACTTCAACCTTCCTTCAGCGTGTCCACAAGTCCAACTTTTTGTGCAGTGGCTGGATTCCTCTGCCTTTTGGGTGCAGGACGTTTCATCGACATTGTGGGTTTTGTTGGGGAGAAAACCATACAGCGTTCAGAGTCACACGATTAGCTTCTTCTGTTTCCTCCATTGTTTACAGTATTGGTGGTTAGCAAACAGCTCAGACGGTTAGCTTGTTTGCTAGCCATGACCACAACAAGAGACAGCATGCAGGAAATTGATTGACAGTGGTCTACAGCCAATCATGACACTGAAGACAACGGGCAGTGCAGACAGAAGAGAGAAGCACAGAACTACAACACTCAACTTCCCACAATGCAGTTCTTAAAGGGCCAGGCTCAGCCTGTTACAGAGTTCATACGCTGTAAAAAAACCCCCCAACAAAAAAAGCACTAAAATTGCACTGCAAAAGGTGAACTGTGAGGGAAGACCGTACATGAATGCTATATGGCCACAACATTAGGTACACATTCTAATCAAAGCCGATGACAACAAGAATTAGTAACTAAAAGAGGTAATGAATTACTTACTTGTGTTTTTGTAATTCTGTCTTTTTTTCTGCATTCTTTATTTTTGTAGTATTTCTACAAAATCTGTCATTTTTTCAATATTGTGCTTCCATTCTAAATCTTATCCCTCACTCAGTTGAAAAACAAAAAAATCAAAACAGATACATAAATAACAATGACGAAGGATGAAATTATATATAAAAAAGGTGAATGATCAGCAGGGCAACCACCTGCTTTCACTGCAAAAAGTGTTTTGTACAAAAAGCAATGCTTGACTTTCTTTTTATTTGGCCCTCATTGGTAGTGATCCATACTGAAACATCGATACTTCCGATTCCAGCTCTTCATGCTTTCAAATATGGATACAGTGTTCCCTCGCTTCATCGCGCTTCACCTTTCGCCTTCCTGTGCACTCCAGAATGCGTTGGGCTTGCCAGATGTACATAAATGCTGCATCGCTAGCAGTGTGACTCTGAAGTGTTTTATGTTTGCAAGTTTTATCCTTGACAACACCCACAATGTCCACAAAACCTTCTGCACCGTCAAAGACACCTGCGGTCGCACCCAAACGGAATAGGGAGGAAGCCATTGGACTTCTGGACATGCTGAAGGAAGGTAGAAGTTGCAGCTGTAGGGCGCCCTGATGGAATACTAAATTAGGGGTGTAACCATTCCTTTTAATAACGATTTGATTTGTATTACGATTCGTGGTTGCCGATACGATTCAAGAACAATTTTGGTTCATTTAGAACAGTACGATCCGAAACGATTCAGTAACTTTAAATGTATTCTGTAACTTTTTAGCCAAAAAATCAAACAGTGTGACTGTGAAATAGATACCTGGATGCAGGACAGGGCAGGTGAAGTTGTGTTTTGTAAGGGAAACAGGTGTAAATAATTAATAATGCTGAAATACTCAAGAATAAATGATCAATGAGTAGAAAAAATGCAATAGAAAATCAGGATGAAGAGAGGGTGGTATAGCTTGCCATGATGAACGACTGACTTGAAACAGTGCAATCCAAACCTGCACTTTGCACCCAATGAGGAACATTATGCAAATGATTGTGGTGTCGTATCTTCAATTAGCTGTTGAAACTTTCTCAACTGTATGGGCCGATGGCTTTTTTGTGCTGATGATCCTCCTGATCAGAGCAGCCATTTGAAGGAACGGTGCAGCAACCAGCAAGTAATGCGGCCTCCTTGTACCTTTTGCCACTGAGAGGGTCGGGATGGGTCCTCTGTCTCAATGATGCGCTTAACAGAGACACTGGACAGGATGCCGTGGTGTGGTGGGTTGATGACCATAGGTTTTGCTAATGATGAGAGCAAACAGATACTTGGCATGTGACGTGATGGCAGATGGTGTGCAGCAGTGTAAGGGAACGTTGTCATGCAAAAGAAGAACACATGAGAAATGCGAGTGGAAATGTGTGACGAAAGAAATAAAGGCTCAACAAAAATGACGGCTTCCCAGCCTTTCTTCTCTTCTCCTTCCTCCGAATTAAATGTCTTGTATTCTTTATGCTATGATATGAGATACCTTACATTGTAAAATGTACCAGACACATTAGGTGAATTTGCTCTCTCTCTCTTTGAGTGTCATGCCAGTTCCTGGCTCTGACGACACATTGAATGTATGTGGTGCTGATGTAATTGATGATTTCTTGTAGCGTTCCAGATTTCTTTCATTGTTCATAGTCCAGATGCCTCTTTCAGTTGTTGTAAAAACAGGATCCTTTGTCCTCCTCTAGCTTTTTTCCCAGGAATCCTGCCGAAAAGACTTCTTCTATCTTCCCTTTTCGGATGACGTGTCCAACAAAACTGAGCTGCTGGCATTGGATGATGTCGAGAAGTTGTTGATTTTGGTCCATTCATTGCGACACTGCCTCGTTTGTCTCGTGTGCCGTACACGGAATGCGTAGCATACGCCGATAAAGCCACATTTCTGTGGCGTCGATGTTGCGCCTGGTTTCCGCTGTTATTGTCCAGGACTGACATCCATAAAGTAGAATTGGCCATGTTAACATTTGAGAAGCCTACATTTTAGCAGAAGGGACAGCTTGCAATCTTTGAAAATGGAGCTCATCTGATTGAAGCTACATTTCGCTAGAGCTATTCTTCATCTTATCTCTTGGCGGCAGCGACCATCTGAGGTGATTAAGGACCCTAGGTAGTTGAAAGACTCGACCTGTTGAATCGTTTTGTCATCACATTTGAGATTGCATCTCGGCGGGGGAGACTCCTTGGGGACAACCATACAGAAAGTCTTTTTGCAGTTTATCTCAAGACCGAGTTCTTGCGAGGTTTGAACGGTCACGTCGAGTAGCCTTTGTAGCCCTTCTTCGCTTGAGGCCAGCAAGGCTGTAACATCGGCATATCTGATGTTGTTGATGAGCTGTACAGTAAGTGCTACGCCTTCCTCCACCTCTTCAAGGTGACCAAGGATCTCCTCGCTGTAGAGGTTGAAGAAGTCTGGGCTCATTACACAACCTTGCCGGACACCACGATTTATCTCAATCCAGTCTGTCAGTCCCTCAGGCAGTTTGTTGGCGGCTTTTTGAAACCGATAGAGATTTTAAAAAATTCGATAGTCTTTGTCATCTATTTCAATGTCCTTGAGCAGTTGGAGAAGTTTGCTATGCCGAACCCGATCGAAAGCTTTTTTGTAGTCAATGAAGCAAATGTAAAAGTCTTGTTGATGTTGAATGCTTCTTTCACTCAGCATTCTTAAGATAAAGATTGCGTTTCTGGTCCCTCTGTCAGGCATAAAGCCATACTGGAACTCTGGGATTTTGAAGTGAATCTTCTTCCGGCACCTATCCAGCACGATTTTTAGCATCAGCTTCAGGGTGTGTGACATGAGACTGATGGTTCGGTGATTCTCGCAGTCGAGGGTGCTTGGTTTTTTTGGCAAGGCAATAAAAATGGATTTCAGCATGTCGTCTGGTATGTCACTGATATCATAGATTTTGTTGATTAGACTGTGTAAGAGGTCGATTCCCTCATCACCTAGCGCGAGGAGCATTTCAGTGACGACCTCATCAGGTCCCGCTGCTTTGTTGAGTTTCATTCTTCGAAGAGCCCAGCGGATTTCATCCTTTAAGATGGAGGCACCCGTTGTTGTTGGCATGCGCTCTGGGTCTTCTAAAGCCTCATCTTCAAAGAGTTGGCCGAGGTATTCTGGTGAATTTGCACGAAGTATCGGTATTGGATCGGTACAGCGCCGATAGCAGCCTGAATTTTAGTCAGTATCTGATCAGAAACAAAATCAGTGGTATTGCACTTCACTAGTCATGAGATTGTGCAGATGTACCTAATATTATATTTTGTCTGGCGTCACAGTGACGGCAGATGTTTCATCATCATTGCCCGTCATCCCGCGCCACTCGGCCCTGTGTCGACCCGCTACCGCTCTGGTATGCTCACCACGTTTCATCAGACCTCCTTGACAGCACCCTCATCATTTAGCTAATGTGGCGCCCCTTGCTGTTTGGAGGACGGGTCAAATGCTGGGACAGAAAGAGAGAGAGAGAGAGGTGGGGTATTTGCGAGATTGAGACCCCCACTCACTGCCAGCCTGACAAGGTAAAAATGTGCACGGGGCCCAAAGTCAGATGAAGCCAGACAAAACATCTGGAGTCGGCCTTCGCCGTCTGGCAGAAAGCTGATACTCGTGATCCTGACGGGAGCTCCTGGCCCTGGCCTCGCACGTCACGGCTGCTTCCCGACCAGAACCTCTGCTCTGACGTCACCAACGCGGCTCCAGCGTCGCTTCTTTCCGTTTGGAAAAAGCACACAATTAGGACTACAGTTCCTAATGAAGGCTGGGCCGAGGTAGAACCTGTTCAACTTTGGATTGGATCTTTAACAAACATAACTGTTTACAAACCCAACAACTACTCTGTTGGAGCAAATATAAGATGGCTCTACGTAAAAGACCACCCCTCTTTTTCAACACCTGTTTTTTGATAAATATGTTTGTCCAAAAGACATCATCAATTCTTTTTGAAATCATCTTCTTCATGTTGAACGCAACACAACACAACGCTGTTGGTTTGCTTGCATAAACCTCCACACCACAAATATAAGACAAACGCCATGCTTTCATGTTTTCAATGCAGGGTGAAGCATGTCCAATGCTCTAAATATAAGACAACCTTGAATATACGATAACCCAGCTTTTTGTAGCACAGTATTTGGAAGTGAAACACAATTTTTAACCCTGTTTCCAGATGTGCACACACTACACTTACACCTCAATAAAACAAGTTGTAGGTTATTGGTTTAAAAAGAAGATATTGTGCATCTGATTGATGTCGCAGTTAGTAGTTATTGAGAGAGAGTGGTATTAATAACGAGCCTACGCAGGGAAGGTTCTGTCTAGTTCTGCTTAGACGGGAGGTCAGAATCAGTTCAAAGCATCAAAGGGGGGGTGGTCCCGTGCATTCGTTGCCCAGCTGGGTTTGTGTGCACTCTTGTGTAGCACGTGCAAAGCGGACTAGTAGGTGGAAGAAAATGTTGAGCATATTTCCAGTGTCCAGTCAGCCTGGACGGCGGATGAACGTGGTGAGGATCCAAGTGGGGGGGCACAATGTGTCCGTGTGTTCTTGTTGAGCGGATAATAGTGTCCGTGCTTGTCAGAAGATGTTTCCGGCTGAAAGCTGTGAGCCGAGCAGCACATGGGACGAAGATGACAGCGGGACCCGCCGGCCTCATCCTGCGGAACAAAGACACGCTTCTCTGTTGCTCGGCAGGACTCAAAGGACCCGCTTCTGGCTCGGGTATCTGAGGCCTGGCCGAGCCCGTGCACATCTTCTCTTATGTTACACCTCCTTCTACATTAGCCATGCTTTCTGGGTTTTCATTTAGTTCTTTATGCCTTGGTGTTTCCAACAAAAGGGTTTTGTTCATAAACTCCAATTACCCTGCCTTACCAATCTCCCCCCACCCCACCCTCCCAGCACTCAGCTTGGATATTGCACTCACGTCTCCCTGCCAAGTAAACAAGTTTGGCGTCACGTTGGCCTAGATTCACTTTCTTGCGAGAGCAATTGTTTGGCTTTTTAAGAAATGTTTTATGACGGCACTCAGCAGAGTTCAGGAGGAGTTTATTAGTCTGCAGCCGACTTGAAGGCAGCACTTGGCATGTTTTGTAGCCCTAAGAGCCTCCGACAAGAGACGGATCACACGAGAAGTTGTACCTTGTAGCTCTTTTTTTTACATCCATGTGACATAATCCCAAATGACTGTGCTCAATCATCACACCCGAGGCAGTGATGACGTCATTAGCATAGCAGCTAACACCCTCCTTCCACTCCTTCATTAATCATTTCCAGTCCACTTTACTTCAGCCACCTTCCCACACACAGTCCAGTTCAGTTCGCCACATTACGCTTCACATTACGACTGCTAAATCCTGATCATGTTTGCGTTTCCACTGCAGGGTGTGCAACCACGCAAATAGCAGCACAACAGTGTGGAACTAAACAACACAAAATCATATCGTTGTAGCATTGCTTGGGTAAACCACCTGCTTCACCCAGCCCTGCATTCACCCAGCCTTGCATTCACCCAGCCCTGCATTCACCCACCCTTGCATTCACCCAGCCCTGCATTCACCCAGCCTTGCATTCACCCAGCCCTGCATTCACCCAGCCTTGCATTCACCCAGCCCTGCATTCACCCAGCCCTGCATTCACCCAGCCCTGCGTTCACCCAGCCCTGCGTTCACCCAGCCTGTATTTACCCAGCCCTGCATTCACCCAGCCCTATGTTCACCCAGCCCTGCATTCACCCAACCCTGCATTCACCCAGCCCTGCATTCACCCAGCCCTGCGTTCACCCAGCCCTGCGTTCACCCAGCCTGTATTTACCCAGCCCTGCATTCACCCAGCCCTATGTTCACCCAGCCCTGCATTCACCCAACCCTGCGTTCACCCAGCCCTGCATTCACCCAGCCCTGCATTCACCCAGCCCTGCATTCACCCAACCTTGCGTTCACCCAGCCCTGCATTCACCCAGCCCTGCCTTCATGCATCTGGCATCTGACAAGCAGACAAGCAACTTAAATAGCCTTACAGATCATACTGTACCACCTTGGTACCACCCTGGTACCACCATTGTACCACCATACCACTAAGACTGCTACTACCATAACAGTGTGAGTGGTACCAGAGTGAAAGGGTTCTGAAACAGTATGGTTGGCCTCTTGCAATGAAAAGAGTAAATTGTGTAGTGTTTGCTGGAAACAAGTAATGTGTCGGGACTTATTTAAGATCGATGCATAGATACTTTCTTCATCTTCCAGACAAAGTCACCTGATCACAGTGGAGGAGTTTTCTTTGCGTGTCCAAAGTTGCTGGGGGCTTTTATGCCCCTGATAGGGTCACCCATGACTAAAAGGCTCTAGGGGAGGGACCCGACAAAGAGTGGCTCAAATGATCCGAATGAAGAGAAAAAAGGGTGGACCTAGTTTTTCCCCACCCAGACCCGGGTCGCCAGTACCACGCTCTGGAGCCAGGCCTAGAGCTCAACAGCAAGCACCTGTTGGTCAGGCCTGCACCCATGGGGCCCAGCTGGGCACAGCCCGAAGCGGTAACATGGGTCCCCCCTCCAATGGGCTCACCACTCATGGGAGGGGCCAAAGGAGCCGGGTGCAGTGTGAGATGAGATATGTGGCCAAGTTTGGTTTGGTTTAATTTGATTTGAACATGCATGCAAGTTCGAATGGAATACATCGCATGATTCATTTCACAGTTCCACATGTCCAAAAGAAGTAGGAAGAAGCAAAGCTTATTTAATCCTACCCCCCATCCATTCTACATCTAGTACAGTACATGTTGTTCACTTCCTGTATTCCATATGTGATTTTTAATACATAATAATAAAAATAATAAGAACAAGATATTTAAAAATATGATGATGTCATTATTAAGATTTTTTAATATAATAATCAGTATTATAACAAATAAATAATAGTAAATAGAAACAAGCATAACAGAACAATAAATATAATAATCAGTATAAATAAAATAAAGACAAGTATAATAAAGCAAGTTCAAGACTGTTCTGCCTTATATTTAGCAAACATCACCTGCTTGTATTGTTTTTTGAATTCGTTCATCTTGGTGCATCGTTTGAGTCCTTTGCTCAATCCATTCCATAAATTAGCATACTTACAGTAAATGCTGTGGGTGTTTAACGTTGTTCCCACATGTTATATGAGTGTTTCAACTTTAGTTTTTCCCTAAGATCATATTTCTCCTATCTTATGACATTTTTGGGTAGTTATTGTTAACTTTATGCATTATTTTAGTGGTTTGAACATTTATTAAATCAGCAAGTTTGAATATGTGTGATTTTACAAATAAAGGGTTTGTATGTTGGCATTATGAATGATCCTCACCATCTTTTTTGCAGTACAGTGAGTGAGTGAAGATTGCTTTTGTAATGATTACCCATATCTCCATATCTCCACACAATGAGTTAGACATGCTCATACTAAGGAACAGTAAAGAGTGTGGAGGGATTTTTGATCAAGAACAAATTTTGCTTTATTCAATATTGAAGTATTTCTCGCCACCTTTTGTTGTATATTTTTGATGCGAGATTTCCAACTCATTTTTTTATCTATTATGTTGGTAAATTATAGCGATCTAATTTATTTTATTTATGATGTATTGTGTAAAACTAAGACATGAATAACATCACATTAAAAGCACAAAATGAATGCAGACCCCCCCATCCACCAGTTCAAGCCTGGAGTTTTTCCAGAGAGATGATGACATGGCTGTTTGACATGTGTTCTAAAAGGCAGTGCTAGCATGAATTCACTTGAGACAAATGTGCACATTAGCACTCAATAAGTCATCAAACGTACCTTTATGCATTCCCACATAGTATCAGCATTTACACCAAATATGAGGGAAAGAAAAATGGTACAAATACAGCAGCAGTAGAGAGAAAGTTAGCACACCCACAATGGACATGCGTCAAGTGAGATGGAGGTAACAGAGAGAATCCGGACACTTTTCAAAATAAAACATCTTGGAAATTATTTTTTCTTTCTTTGCAGCCCGGTACCAAATGACTCACAGCCCAGTACCGGGCCACGGCCCGGGGGTTGGGTATCCCTGGTCGATAGCATGAGTCATTTCCTCCGTGATTTCTATCAGTGCCATAGAAGTTGAAATGTTAGCTCTGTATGCGTATTGACTACCTGCTAGTACTTCATTCTTATTCATACATTTGGCCAACCTGTTATTAAATAACTTCTCGCTAATTTTAGAAAATTGGGGTAATGAGGAAACTGGTCGGTAATTTGTAAATTGATGTTTGTCTCCATTTTTAAAGATTGGAACCACTTTAGCAATTTCCATTTTGTAAGGAAATGATAAATTACTAATCTATGTTAACGCTTCTACAATCTCACTTTTGATTGGTTCCATTTCAATTCCATTCCATTCCATGAATTTTTAGTTGATGTTTTTGCCTTAAAATTGTTGACAATATCAGTGATTTGCTTTTTTAAATGCATCAGTGAGAAACATTGAATAAGTCCATGGTTTCATTCCTTTCCTCCATTGTCCAGAATTTTGGAATTTCTTCTTCCAGTTTTGGCCCAATATCTACAAAATAGTTGTTAAACATTTCAAGTAGCTCATTCATATCATCCTTATTAGTGTTTCCAAGCATAAAATGGTCTGCTTTCTTGGTGCTGTTCCTTAGAACACTATTTAAATGCCCCGGGTTGCTCTGATCTTATTTTTATTCTTATGTAATAATTGACGATAACATTCCCTCTTACACACTCTCAAGATTGTTGTCAACTTATTTTTATATATTTTTATACTTATTTTTATACTTGTTTCTGCTTCTGTTCCTTAGTTTGTTGAATGATACATTTCCTGTATCATGTATTCTTCTTACAGGCGTTTTTTTGTCATTCAGTGGCAAGTGTGTCATAACCTTTCATGCTGGTACTGTACATGATAGGGGGTTTCAAAGTTTTAGGTGCAGTAGCTCGAGAAAAATAAAGAAAAACACACTTTTTCAAACCTGCTGAGCTAAAGAGACTTGGTGAAATATTCGACAATAAAATTTTAAAAAGGATTCTTTTTAATATGAGAATGAAAGGGACATTCTTGGCCGTGCACTCGAGCAGCAGGACGCTTGTCTTGTGTCTGAGCGCTCGTCAGTACGTCAGGGAAAAATGTTTGTGACAAGAACAGAAGAAAAACACTGCTCCTTGTGTTTAACAGTATTTGTGGCCGGTGCGCCTACAAGCAGAGACTGTTCTTGTCGTCACCACGAGTCGTTTGTCACCGCTTTTCCTGACCAGGGATGGGAGCGTTCCACTGCAGCTGCCACTGCTGGAAAGTACAGCCTGTTTTCCTGAAGAAGTGTGTTGTGTGGTGGGAAGACAGCTCCAAAATGAAATAGTGTTTTAGCCTAATTGGATAATTGTCTGATGTTAGCTGCTAGCTGGTGTCTGAAGAGGCGCAGCGTGTTTGCTCCCAGAGTAAACACCAACCCATCAACTGCTTTTTCTTCACACTGAGTGCTCTCTATATTTCTCAGACAAAATAGACATGATTACTCTATATTTGTCTGGTCTTCCTCCATGTTTCTGGCTGACTTGCCATGTACACCATACTCATTTAATCTAAAATGGCAACCTCAATGATCATTTCATGGTGCTTGACATATTTGACAAGCCTCCAGTCTGTTTGTTGGCTAATCCACGTGCAGAAACCAAGTGGAAGGAGGTGTGTGTGGGTACGTACTTACTAGGCTTGTGAAGGATAAACCAATGCAACTGGTTATCTGGTTTGACAAGCGAGAGTTGCGGCTGCATGGGTATCAGCCTGCTGGGTGGATAATATTCATCCATAAAGCCTTAGATGAATGGATTGTAGAGACATGCACCAGGTATCGCAAGACTAGCAAGCACTTGACAGTCCGTCTCTTAAACAACGTGAGAGCCTGGGCTGCTGGCGAGCACCGCTAGCATTAGCAGTGCACTAGCTAGTCACCGATCTTATTTATGATGTATTGTGTATTGTATCGTTTGTACACTGTATCAAATCGTTCTGGGTAACATTTTACAATGAGGTACACAAAATTACAGTAGTTAATGAGGAACGACCTAACCCGAACCACTACTCATTAGTTCCTCATTAGTTCTGCATTAGTTTCTCAGTAACTACTCTACTCATTAGTTCCTCATTAGTTCTTCATTAATTCCTCAGTAACTACTCTACTCATTAGTTCCTCATTAGTTCTTCATTAATTCCTCAGTAACTACTCTACTCATTAGTTCTTCATTAGTTCCTCAGTAACTACTCTGCTCATTAGTTCCTCATTAGTTCTTCATTAGTTCCTCAGTAACTACCCTACTCATTAGTTCCTAATTAGTTCCTCAGTAACTACTCTACTCATTCGTTCTTCACTAGTTCCTCAGTAACTACTGTATTTGTGTGTATGTTATTGTAAAGTGAGACCTTGATCTGTTTTTAAAGTACAGTGGTACCTCGGTTAACGTCTGCCCTGTTGTTTTCCGGTTGACATCCAAAATTTTTGCTAAAATTTTGCCTTGGCTTGCTTGGTTAGCGTTAAAAATATCGTCTGGTTTGTTTACACCACCATCTTGGATCACGCTCTGAAGACAAAATTGTGCAATGCATTGTGGACTGCGGGCGCCATTTTAGAGCAACAGTGTTTGTTTATACAAGAGTTGCTGCGCTAGAGAGAGATACACCATGTAACAAACACAAGGGCCGCACAAAACAGAGAGGCGATGGACCGTACCGAGACAAGGGATGCAACACCTCCCAGTTTTACAAGTTAAAGAGAAGAGCGACATCATTTCCGAGGTATGTAAATGTGACGGAGTGGCTTCATCACACACATCCATGCATCCACATGCATCTACTCCACTTCCCACGTAACAGTCTATCAACCCGGTGGCGCATGGAGGGTGACACTTGGTGTTTCTGTCTCATTTCACATCCATCACACTCATTTCTGCTTCCAGGCATTCAAACTCACTGCAGCATGATCACACCATCCATAGTCCAAGATAGCACACGTCACCACACACCTCAGAAGGCATCCTCACCAGCACACTTCCACCACGTCACTGCCACCAGCCATGGTTGTTGTTTTTATGTTCTCTATTAAAGGGCAACGTACGTGTTTATGGGTTTTAGGAGGTTGATATTTAGTTTGATACATTTTTAACATTTTTGCACATTGTAGTTGTAGCAGAATAATGTGTTTATTTTGTTTATTGCCGTTTTTTTTGGGGGGGGGGGGGGGGGGGGGGGGGGGTCCAACAAAACTACGTAAAAGTGATGTTAAATGTTCAGTTGTCCATTCATTTGTCATTATTTTTGCTCATTTTCTGCATGTGAAACCACAATTGGTGTCTATAAAATGTTGGGTGTCTGGAACATTCCATTCCATTCCATTTTCCTCCGCTCATCCGGGTCCGGGTTGCGGGGGCAGCAGTCTCAGTAGGGAAGCCCAGACTTCCCGGTCCCCGACCACCTCCTCCAGCTCCACCGGGAGGACACCAAGGCGTTCCCAGGCCAGCTGTGAGACATAATCCCTCCAGCGTGTCCTAGGTCTTTCCCGGGGCCTTCTCCCAGCTGGGCATGCCCGAAACACCTCACCAGGGAGGCGTCCGGGAGGCATCCGGACTAGATGCCCGAGCCACCTCAGCTGGCTCCTCTCGATGTGAAGGAGCAGCGGCTCTACTCTGAACTCCTCCCGGATAACCGAGCTCCTCACCCTGTCTCTTAGGGTGAGTCCCGCTACCCTACGAAGAAGACTCATTTCAGCCGCTTGTATCCGCGATCTCGTTCTTTCGGTCATGACCAAAAGCTCATGACCATAGGTGAGGGTGGGAACATAGATCCAACGGTAAATTGAGAGCTTTGCCTTCCGGCTCAGCTCTCTCTTCACCACGACGGTCCGGTACAGCGACCGCATTACGGCAGATGCTGCGCCGATCCGCCTATCGACCTCATGCTCCAACCTTCCCTCACTCGTGAACAAGACCCCGAGATACTTGAACTCCTCCACCTTGGGCAGGACCTCATTCCCAACCCGGAGGGAGCAATCCACCCTTTTCTGACTGAGAACCATGGCCTCGGATTTGGAGGTGCTGAGTCTCATCCCAGAAGCTTCACACTCAGATGCAAACCGTCCCAGTAAACGCTGCAGGTCACAGCCCGATGAGGCCATCAGGACCACATTGTCTGCAAATAGCAGAGATGAGATCCTAGTGCCCCCGAACTGGACTCCCTCGACACCTTGGCTGCGCCTAGAAATTCTGTCCATGAAAATTATGAACAGAATCGGTGACAAAGGGCAGCCTTGGCGGAGGCCAACGTTCACCGGATACAGGCTTGACTTACTACTGGCAATGCGAACCAGGCTCCTGCTCCAGTTGTACAAGGACTGAATGGCACGTAGTAGCGCGCCACCAATCCCATACTCCCGGAGCACCCCCCACAGGACACCGCGAGGGACATGGTCGAATGCCTTTTCCAGGTTCACAAAGCACATGTAGACCGGTTGGGCAAACTCCCAAGTACCCTCCAGGACCCTTGCAAGGGTGTAGAGCTGGTCCAGTGTTCCGCGACCAGGACGAAAACCACATTGCACCTCCTGTAGCCGAAGTTCGATTAACGGTCGTACCCTTCTCTCCAGCACCCTGGAATAGACTTTCCCAGGGAGGCTGAGGAGTGTGATCCCCCTATAGTTGGAACACACCCTCCGGTCACCCTTCTTGAAAAGGGGGACCACCACCCCAGTCTGCCAATCCAGAGGTGCTGTTCCCGATTTCCACGCAATGTTGAAGAGACGTGTCAGCCAAGACAGTCCCGCAACATCCAGAGCCTTGAGGAATTCAGGGCGAAACTCGTCCACCCCCGGAGCTTTGCCACTGGGGAGCATTTTGACTACCCCAGATACCTCAGCCACGGTGATGGAACTGTCCGCGTTCGTATCCTCAGTCTCTGCTTCCTCTATGGAAGGTATGTCAGTGGGATTGAGAAGGGCCTCAAAGTATTCCTTCCACCGCCCAACTATATCCTCAGTCAAGGTCAGCAGGCTCCCGTCCCCACTGTAAACAGTGTGGACCGGGCACTGCTTCCCCTTTCTGAGGCACCGGACGGTTTGCCAGAACCTCTTTGAGGCCAATCGAAAGTCGCGTTCCATGGCCTCACCGAACTCCTCCCACACCCGAGTTTTTGCCTCGACCACCGCCGAAGCCGCGTGCCGCTTGGCCTGCCGGTACCCGTCAGCTGCTTCAGGAGTCCCACAAGCCATCCATGCTCGATAGGACTCCTTCTTCAGCTTGACGGCAGCCCTGACCTTTGGTGTCCACCATCGGGTTTGGGGCTTGCCGCCACGACTGGCACCGACCACCTTGCGGCCGCAGCTCCGATCGGCTGCCTCAGAAATGGAGGCACGGAATACAGCCCATTCGGACTCGATATCCTCGTCCTCCCCCGGGATGCAGGAGAAGCTCTGCCGGAGGTGAGAGCTGAAGACTCGATGAACAGGAGACTCTGCCAAACGTTCCCAGCACACCCTCACTACACGTTTGGGTCTCCCGGGTCTGTCCGGCATCCTCCCCCGCCATCTAATCCAACTCATCACCAGGTGGTGATCAGTTGACAGCTCAGCCCCTCTCTTTACCCGTGTGTCCAAAACATGCGGACGCAGGTCTGATGATACGACTACAAAGTCGATCATAGACCTGCGGCCTAGGGTGTCCTGGTGCCATGTGCACTTATGGACATCCGTATGCTGGAACATGGTGTTTGTGATGGACAAACTGTGGTTCGCACAGAAGTCCAACAACATCACACCGCACGGGTTCAGATCGGGGAGGCCGTTCCTCCCAATCACGCCCCTCCAGGTCACACTGTCATTGCCCTCATGGGCGTTGAAGTCTCCCAGTAAAACGACAGAGTCACCAGTTGGGGTGCTCTCCAGCACCCCTCTGATGGACTCCAGGAAGGCTGGGTACTCTGAACTGCCGTTTGGCGCGTACGCACAAACGACAGTCAGAACCCTTTCTCCAACCCGAAGGCGTAGGGAAATGACCCTCTCGTTCACCGGGGATGACTCCAACACAGAGGCACCGAGCCGGGGGGCTATTAATAAGCCCACACCAGCTCGCCGCCTCTCCCCTGCAGCAACTCCAGAGTAGAACAAGGTCCAGCCCCTCTCGAGGAGTTTGGATCCAGAACCCAAACTGTGGGTCGAGGTGAGACCGACTATATCTAGTCAGAATGTCTCAACCTCTCTCACAAGTTCGGGCTCCTTCCCCGCCAGAGAAGTGACGTTCCATGTGCCAAGAACCAGATTTGGCCGCCGAAGACCAGGTCGCCTAGGCGCCCGTCTTCGACCGCCACCCAAAATGCAATGCACCGGACCCTTATGCTTGTGTCTGGAACAGATGAATCGGATTTACATGATTTTCTATGGGAACATTTGCTTTGGTTAGAGTCCATTTTGGTTTGAGTTGGAACTTCTGGAAGGGATTAATGATGTTAACCAAGGCACCGGTGTATATGCTTGTGAATGGTGTGTTAACTGGTGTATGTAGATACGTATGGAATGGTCGACCACAAAGAGATCTCCATGCCTGGTACTTACTAGTACTTACATGGTTCAGGTTTATTTGTGCAAGAAACAGTCCTATTGTAGGTTTGTGTTTCTGACAGCTCAGGTCGGGGGACGTGTCTGGACAATGAACCTCTGAAACGAGACTTCCTGTACCCAACAGTGGCTCCGGGCCAGTTGTACGACGCCGACGAGCAGTGCCGTTTCCAGTACGGAGCATCCTCACGACAGTGCAAGTATGGGGTAAGAAAGAAAACGCTCCTGCTTCCTCTCGACCCGCGCCGTATTCTGTTCAAGTCAGACAAGTCAGCCTCACCAGCCGTCCTTTTGTGTTCTTCAAGTAGACGTGACCTGGAGTGGCCTGAAGGAAGGCATAAACTAACGCTAAGCCCTACATTTTCCACATATTTAGTCCTGTGCAGGCTGCCTGTCCCTTTGGGAAATGAGGTTTATATTTCCTGTTTGAGAGTAAGGAGGGGGGAGTAGATAACGGTTTAATTATTGTCCAGGCGGTGGGGAGGTTTCTCTCAGCACCAAGAGGTGTAGAACTGAAGGACTGATGCTGCCATGCTTGTGTGATGAAATCCAGGACAACAAGCCGAGAGAATGACCAGTATGACCAGTAAACATAAAGGTTCATGGTGGAAATGGGGAGTAGTGTCAACCTGCTTCCAGTTGGTAGTTGGTAGCGCTTCTCCTCAAGAGGGATCAACCCACCGGGCACCCTGGGGGGGTGGGGTGGTGGTGCCTCCATGTTGGCTTTTGACTCCATTCAAATCTTCCAATCATCCAAGTTAAATCAAGATGAAGTCGTCGTCAATAATTTGACTCCAGCGATGCGTTACGCTGCAAAAACAACAGTGTTGGTGACGACTGCTGGCTTTTCATCGGTGCCGCACAGAACTGTGCTTGTCACATGCGCTGGCTTTATGGGTTTAGTACTTGGGGGCAACCCAGGGATGCCCATTACGTCAATGGCGAGCTACCGGTAGATTGTCAAGGTAGTTTGAGTCGATGGCGTAAACGTCACTTTGACAGATGTCATATGACATCAGTCAGCTGACACTAAGCTCCCCTCCTGATTGGCTCTTGCTCCCCCGTGGCATTTCAACACCTGGAGATGCAACTTCCCTCTTTATGATTCTGATTAGGGATAAACTAACTGAGCGGTAAGATGCTTATATCTATAACTAAACGTCTGTGTTGACTTGTAGCGGCTAGTTATGTAGAACAAAAGTGTATTGTTTACTGGCTTTGCTTGGCGTCATGAACTCCGCGACAGAAATCAGTGCTTTCTACACGTCCTCTTCTTCAGCTGTTACTTCATGATGAGATGGAAAATGTGTCCGTTGCTGAAAGCTTTCTCATACGTTGCCTTGACTTTTGCATCATCATTTTCATTTCTTATATTTGGGTAACGTTTGATAGCAAATGCTAACTGGATGTAAGTGTGTGTCCTAATAGACGTTACGGAGCCACTTTGACTGACATGTTACCAGTACTAGGTACTGGTATACACAACTATTATTATATGAATATGATGATGATATCTATGACTTTGATGACCTTTAACTTTGAAAATATGAGTGTGAAATGCTAATCATGAATATGTGCAATAGTACTTCAAATGTTAGATATGATATATGTTCCATGTTTTCTAGAAAGAGGTAGATCATTTGGACTTGTAACTTGGTGCGTGCCCCCCTGATATACGTGTACAACCTACATAAATACCTACTCAGATTTTGTTACAAATATAGTAAATACAGTACACTCAAACCTGTCTACAGCCGCCGCTGAAGGGAAACGGCAAAAGTGGCCACTATAGACAGGTTGGCGGCCAATTTGAATTTGTGCGCGCACATATTAACATGTTCACAAAAATTAAAAATTTTGTGTTTAAAAATAATTTTATAAATTAAATCAAAGAAGGTAATAAAATTATAAAAATATAAGTAGTGGAGAAATATTTTTAAAAATTAATTTCCATCTTTGATTTTTTTTAAACACGATTTTAAAAGCAAGAAATAAAATTTTTGTGAACGAGCCTGAGAAATGGGATCTAACAGGATGCGCGTGAAGCAGTCATGAACGGGTGTGTGCGTGAACAATTGAGTGCGGAGGAGGTGCGAAGATTGTAGTAAACTAACAATACCATCGCTCCTTTCTTATTGAATGGGCTTCTAATCTCTAATTAGTCGGCAATTAAGTGAAATTGTAGATGTTTTATTCAGGTGTTTTGGCCATTTTAGAATCAATTCACGGCATTGAAAAGTGGGAAGATTACCGTTTTGGCCGTCATTGAATCTTTTCAGGGCGGCATTGCAAAGTAAGAAGATGGCTTTTTTATGTGGAACAACTGACAGTTTGTGTGGATCTTGTGAATGATTGTGACTGAGCTAGGACTCAGTAATTAAAGTCTACACACGACGGCTTCATTCATTGAAAAACAAACTTTTTTGTGCATGAAGCTTCTACTTGAGTTGGTAATTTAGCCGCTACATGCGGTCAGATATTGACCAAGGGAGACAAAATGGGTGGCCGCTGGCAGCGTTGGACAGGTGACTGCAATACACAGGGTCTATAACACGTACATTTGCTGTGGGGGATTTTTCAGTGGCTGCTATAGGCAGGTGGCCGCTATAGGCAGGTGGTTGTTCTAGACAGGTTTGACTCTATATACATTTTCTAGATTTATAGTAGGAGGGAGATCTTTGGGACTTGGTCATTTTAAAAGTAGCTGGCAGGCTGAAAAAGTGTGAGAACCCTGTCCTAGATCACGCACTGTAATTACCGCCGGCCCACGGAACTGTTTGGAAAATAGCATTGAGTTGGCCTTCCTTGCGGACCTTATGGAGCAAAGTGCGTAATTAAGCAATTGCTGCGGTGTGAACTACTCCTCTGGAATTTACATTTTAAAAGTGTAAACAATATTTTATATAGCACAAAATTCTCAACCATTCTAAAAAGATGCAGATGCAGACCAAAAGTCAAAATAATGAAACTTTGCACAACTAAAAACGGCAGTACTTGAACTATTACACCCTGTCTGTACAAAATAACACCTTACAGTAAAGAGGCATAAGACAGTCAAAAGTCATCATTCGAACACAGCAAAGCATGCTGGGAAATGCGTAATCTGCCCATTCCACAGCTGCAAACTCTTGGGGGTTACACATGTCAAAGATTGTGATGTTTTTGTGTTGATATAAAAGAGTGTAGCTTTTGCCCGGACATTGAGAGAACGAGGAAGAGATGGTCCACCAACAACCGCTTAATTGAAACCAACAAGCCAAAACAACCCTCGTTGTACATCCGCTGACTATCAGAAAGTGGATATTTCAGGCAGGAATGAATGGACACAAAAAATGCATGTTTCCCCCACTATGATGTAAAACAAAATGTCCATGTTGGTGGGGGGCAATGGCCCACAACCTAGAGTAGGCTTTGAGTTTTGACCCCCCTGTTCTAGAAGGAGTCTGGTCTAGAGTCTAGAATAAATACAGACACGCAGTCAGACTTAAGATATTTGCTAGGCCTTGTGGGTCATCTTTATCTGAGACCTGGGGGGGCCCCATTGCTCACTTGCCATTTTCCCCGGGAATCGGGATTCCGTGAAGTGATGTCACAACGCCGCACACTGAGCAAACGTTAGTCATGCTGTTGATCCAGCTGACTCGTCATTTCTCCTACGAGGACACCCGATGACCTGTTGGCGTCTCTCGTGATCCAAAGCATATGGCCGCTTGCAATCTCGTCGAGCAGGCTCTGATTGGATGTATTGCGCCGTTTCTTTTGTCGCTTGGGCTGCTGGTGAATCACGCCCCGAGTCAGCGGAATGAATTTATTCTGACCAACTTGCTTTTGCCTTCTTTCCTAGGAAGTGTGTAGAGAGCTCTGGTGCCTTAGCAAAAGCAACCGCTGTGTCACCAACAGTATCCCCGCCGCCGAGGGAACGCTGTGCCAGACCAGCAGCATCGAGAAAGGGGTAAGCCGCCTCTTGCCAAACGTCCGACGTTTCCCAACCTGGCAACACGGCTAAGCTTTGCCACAGCTAATATGTTAGCTCCCTTCTCTAGTCTCACTGGAACCACTTACACACGTGTTGGAATTGTACTTTTTGCCAATGCCGTTTCTCACAGTTGAACTTGTGTACTTTGGCAGCCGTAAGCTGACAGATGGATATCTAGAAACACCACGCGCACGGCTACGTGCTCCGCATAGAGGGAAATGACAACATAGATATTTTATTTCCATCTTTACATTTATGGGGTCAGGTAGTAGAGCGGTTGTCTCCTGACCTGATGGTTGCTGGTTCAATCCTCAGTCACCAGGTGACCATGTTGAAGTATTCTTGGCAAGATAAGCTAAAACTAGCAATTCTGTTAGCTTCTGGTACTAGCTCCAGGATGGATGGGGAGTACTATTCCCACTGTGGGCGCTACCACGCACGCACGCACACACACACACACACACACACAGGCTTTAGGTCATCAGCCTGTTGTCGATGGCAGCCAGGTTAGAGAGAGACAGTTTTAACGTGGATTACGGCGGCCATTGTAGTGGAATGGTCCGAGGTCTAAAAGGGAAGAATGGGAGAGTGTCACGAGCTGTCACCGGCGATTAGCATTAGCTCAGTGGAGCCTTTGAGGGTCGGGGCCCGCGGACAGGGTCCTGGACAACACAGGGGGCCCCAGGTTGAGCCAGGGGGGCTTTTGGAACAGCTTTTGGAGCAGTTTTAGGAGAGCCGCCGGCGTACCCTGTCTGCCCCGGCCCGCACGGCTTCAAAGGAACATGACTGTCAGCCATTTCTCACCCGCCGTGTAATGAAGAGAGGCCCGTCCAACAGGCTCGGTGGGGGGCAGGGGGGAAGGCAGAGAGAGACAAAAAGTGACCTAGTGAACTGAGCTTCTTGTGTGTGCTCTCACCTTCCTGAAGGTTGTTGTATAATGTAAACCACAGCCCTCCCCCTGCCTCTGCAACATAATCTTGTTTCAAGAGACACTTTAGGACGTGAACGACAAAGCGACAGAAAGAGGACAACGACCCCACGTCGTCCTCACCTTGAAACTGCCGGTCGCTCTGGGCTCTTAACCTACTGACACAGTTAGCCAAACAAAAGCTGCCTCTGATCCACTGCCCCCCCAGCTCGGACTCCCAACAGGCTTAACAAACATCTTAACGCCCTCCCTCCCCAAGCAGCAGTCTTCCATCTCAGGATGTGTTGGTGATCATGTGCAGAAAATAAACATGTCTTCCCATCAGATAAAAAAGCATTGAAGCGGACAGCGTATAACTTCTTAGCTGGGGAGTAGGATGCGGCCCACTCGGACCTGACCAGCTTTTGACCTGTCTCGATGAAGGGAAGCCAAAACATGAACAAGAAAACCCGATGAGGATGAAGCGTGGTCTAGCAGTAGAGCTTACATGATGTTAGCGTGTCACACCATTCCTTTTACTGACCCACCTCACTCCAGTCAACCAAGCACATGAGTCCCTTCAGCCACCCGTCACTCAGCAAATGCACAAAAACGTCTTCAACAAGTCACAAGTCTTTGTGCCAGTGAAACTCGAGTCTTTGGTGGGCACCCACGAGTCAGTGAAACTCGAGTCTTCATCGAATTCCTGTGAATCAGTGAAACTTGAGTGTTTGTGTCGTGCCCGTGATGTAGCTTGGGCAGCAAGGGAAAGAAGTGTTGATTTGAGGCAAGGGGCACAGGGCTAACACTTATCCAAATGCAATAAGAGTAACTAACAGAGGGCTAACACTTATCCAAATGCACAGTTAGAGTAACTAACAGAGGGCTAACATTTATCCAAATGCACAGTTGGAGTAAGAGTTGCTTGGTTTCCTATTTTCATTTAGCTAGCATGAGGAGCTAGCCTGAGTAGTAAGCCGGGAAGAGCGGGACAAAGTAGTGGCGGAAAGGGAGGTCTGGGCTTCTCGGGATAAGTGGAATAAGACGGCTTGATGGACAGATGTAGTAAGAAAGATAACGTGACAAACTGACAGCGTTTATCTTCATCAAGTGGTCAGCTGGGAGTCGTAAATGCGTTCATACTGACCCACAAAACGACTGTCGGTCAGTCTTAGTGCTACATTCTGAAAGAAAAGCAAAGAAAGAGATCTTTTCCCTGGCGACAAACACGTGACGATGAAAAGGACGTGAGTGAGCGGAGTCATGCGAAGCCTCGGACATTAAAGCCCTACAAGGAGGAGAAGGACAGAATGGAAAATGAGGCGGGGACATAAGTGAGGACAAATGAAATAACGGGCTGAGTAATAGCGTGATCAGGAATTAGAGTGTGTTTAAATAAGGAGGGAAAAGAAGGACAGTGCATGTGTTCCTAAAGCAAAAAGTCATCACTCAGGTGCTGTATAGTCTACATTTCACCCAGCACTAATTTACAGCTTGGACGTGACGGCTGGAAAACAGTAAAACTGACACTGCCGTTGTCCCGGCGTGTAATAACTCGCAGCTTATGGTGTCTTTCACTCACTCACCTTCCTTTTCTCACTCCTGCTCCCAGTGGTGCTACCAGGGCGAGTGTGTGGCCTTCGGGAACTGGCCCCAGAGCGTGGATGGCGGCTGGGGTTCCTGGTCGGTGTGGGGGGAGTGCAGCAGGACGTGCGGGGGCGGTGTCTCCTCCTCCATGAGGCACTGTGACAGCCCAGCGTAAGTAGGCAAAGTAAGCCAACACACACGCGTCCACGTGCCGCCCACAGGTGTGTGCACGTTTGAGTGTGTAGTGAGTCTGGGGCAAGTGTTGGGACACATTTCACGATCAGGATGTGGAAAAAGAATGGACAGTGAGAAACTAAATCCAGTGTCTGTCGTCAATACAATCTGATGTAGGCAAGTCACGTGACAAAATGACACCGTTTGGCGTTTGTGTAACATCTTCTTGCAGCACGTTTACACCACAACAATGTCAAATGTGAAAAGTAGTTGTTTTCATGTGATAACATTGTCAAAACAATGACTGGATACACTGTAATATGCACGCCAGGCCAGTAGGTGGCCAATTTTGCAATGCAACACAACATAAAAACTGTTGAATAACTGTTGTCTGATTCAGTGGCGATTGCGATGTATTTATGCAAATGTGCATTGGTCAACTTAAATGTGTAGATTAAACATTACACTGCAAGTGTGCTAGGGTGTGCTTAACTTGGAGAGTATGCTGATTAATCTGCCGTTGGGTGAGTTTGCTCTCAGACGGGAACTCTCTTCCCTACGGTAAATCCTCATTGGAGCTCTAGCTTCAGCATAAGTATGGAAGCTCACAGCGAGCTAGCAAGGCCCTGATTGGATAAAATGGCAAAACATGTCACTTCCAGGGAAGCTAAGCAGAGTTTTTTTCCCCCTTGCGACACAGTCACGCAGATTCAAGGCTCAGAGTAGATGTAAAGTCTCTTTTCCTGAGTGAATTATTTCACAGCAATTCCATTTTACAGCTATGTTCTGACTTTGCACATATTACATTGTAAGTAAATGACATCATTGTAGTGTTTCTTTGGTTGCTTCATTAAATCATCACCGTCACTGTTTTGGGAGGAGTCGTTTGCTAGTCAGCCCAATCATTATGGCAGCAGACAGCGTTGCTAAAATCATATTCAATGTGTGTCAGACCCCAATGAGCTTCCTGTGTTTCAAAGACCAGCAGGTCTGCACACAGCTAATACAAGCTGTCATACACAAGAAATGTGACAGAATGATACAGATTGCGTTTGTGTAACATTCCATTGCAACCCTCCTGTCATGCTTACATCACAACATTGCACAGACTGTAAAATTGTCGTTTTTTTGAAAGGTTTCAAAAGTTGCGGTATGGTCAGTACAGTCCCAGAGTGACTGAAAAGACTGGAATAAGCATGCCAGGCCAGTAGGTGGCCATGTTTGTAATGAAACACTACACGCAAGAGTCTTTCCAGTAACCACCTTCTAGTAAGAGTTGAAATATGCAAGAAACGTTTGCATTTGTGTAACATCCCATTGCGATTTTCTGGCAGTACGTTGACTTGGCAACAATATAAAAACAGAAAAGTTGGCGTTTCCATCCAATAACATTGTCAGAACAATCAATGTAATATGCATGCCAGGCCAGTAGGTGTCCATGTTTCCAATGAAACACTGTGTGAAGTATCCGTCATCTACATCCATGTCAATACTATATGATGTACGCAGGACGTGATAAAATGACACAGTTTTACGTTTGTGTAACATCTTGCATTATGTTTAAACCATGGCAGTGTACAAACTGACAAGTTGTCATTTTCATATGATAACATTGTCAGAACAATCCCCGAAAGGCTGGAAACCCTGCAATATGCATGCCAGGCCAGTAGGTGGCCATGTTTGCAATGACACACTATGTGCAATACCGTGTGAGTGGTCTGCATGTACAGTACTTGTATATAGCAAATAACATCCTGTACCAAGTCTACAGCAACATGAAAGGTCTTTGAAGGCTGTTCCAAGTCCCCATTTTGGAAAAGCAAATGTCTCTTCTGTTGTTGTTGCTTAATTTATTGTTATTTATGTTTCTTCTGTTCCTATTCATTTCTTTTTTTGGGAGAATGAACAGAACAAGAATTTCATTGCATAGCAGAACCACCTGTTTTACTATGCATATGACAATAAAACTCTTGAAAACTTGAGTATGTCAATAAAATGTGACAGAGACAGCAGCAAAGTCAAGATTGGTGTGGATGTTGGTCCATTTGTCATGTCAGGGGTCACTGATGTTGCTTCTTCCTCACCAAATTCATCCAAGCATGCCTTCAATGACCTTGCTTTGTGCGCTGGGAGCAGGCGAGGGTCTTCCCCAAGGTGTTCCCACAAAGTTGTAAGCATAAAAGTGTCTTGGTGAAGATGATGACGATGAATAGCTGTCTCCCAAAATGCTTGTATTGAGTTTTCATGAGGGTCTTTGTTCCGGTGGGCCCACCTGCAACCACACACATCAGGTGTTGGTGTCAAATCTGCCACGCGTGTGAAGTGATGTCACCTCTCATTCAAGTGTCCTTGTGTCCTTCAGGCCTTCCGGAGGAGGGAAGTATTGTCTCGGCGAGAGGAAGCGCTACAGGTCCTGTAACACCGCCGTGAGTTTCTCTTCTTCTTGGCTTGGCTTTGTGCAGCAAACAGGCGCGTTTTCAACCGCTTTCCAAGCAGACGCTTGGTCCCGTGAAGGTCAGCGAGCAGCGAGGCCCTCAAAGTGACGTGCTGTCTCGCTGGAAGGCCTGATTGAAAACGTTCAGGCGGTGATTCAACACGGGTCTATAAACATATTGTCTGTGACACTTCCTTGGAGCGTGCCTCGACAACAGCTTCACACTTTACTGCATGAAAAGCAACAGGCCAAGGCTTTGGAGCCATGCTTTGAATAAATATTTAACATGGACGTGCATCCAGAACACAGCTTCAACTATTTCTAGGTGGCTCTTTATGCTTTTTCTTGTTTTTTTCATGGGGTGAAAATTGAAATGGTTTGGCCCCAGCCAGGGTGGACGTTCAGGCCTTCAGGAGGGGAGCAGACAATCCAAACGCTGCGTGTGTGTGAAAAAACAGACACACAACTTCATGTTAATATGTCAGCTCATAATGAAAGGTCCCCTATGGAGTTAAATGACGTCTTAGCAGTAATGTTTCATTTCCATCACTTGTTTGCTTCCCTTGTGAGAGAAGAAACGCTCGCTTTAAAAAAAACAAAAAACTTCATCCTCATGGACATGACCCGCCCCTAGCGACATAAGCATGAAAAGGCTTCGCTACACATCTTAAAATGATGCCATCTGTGAGCTACAAATGTGGGAGCTGTAAGTTTGATCGTTTTGTTTTCCTTCAGTAAATTGGCTAACCTAGAATGATGTTGCTGTAAAAATGAGTGCAATGTAAGCACTTTAGCATACACATAGCTATGCTAACGTTGCTAACGCTTGTGCTGTTCATGTTACTATGTTGTATGTGACATATGGAATCTATTCTGTTGGGCATGTGTAGCACTACAGTGCATATGTCAAAGGTGGGGCCACATGGTGACCGAGTTGTTAGCATGTTGGCATCACAGTCTGGAGATGGTGAGTTTGTATTAACACTTTTGTGTTGAGTTTGCATGTTCTCCCCGTGTGTGCGTGTGTTCTGTCCAGGTACTCTGGCTCCCTCCCACATTCCAAAAATATGCATGTTAGGTTGATTGGAGAGGTGTGAAAGCTTGTTTGTCTGTACGTACTCTGAAACCAGTCTAGGGTGTACCCAAAGTAGTGCTTTTAGACTGTGTCAAGATTTTGGACAACACACTTCCAAAAAGTATGGTTTCACTGCATAGGGTGACCAAACGTCCTGTTCAGTTCTGTGCCACCATAGGAAACTTGTGCATAATAGGTTTTGCTGATATCACTCCTGCTCCTTGCTACTTTGGTAGCATGCTAGCAAACACTGTTGCGCGCTGGGGCGCAGTCTGGAATCGACTGCTTGTATCGGAGTGCCAATATCGGAGATTTTTACATGCAGGCCAATAAAATCCGATAAGTGTTTTTTTTTTGCTGATATCGGCCCGATATCTGATATCAATATCGGATCAGGACATGGGTAAATATTTAGTAATATACTGTAACAACTTGTGTCCATACAGAGGTGCATATGTTTACCATCTTTGAGTAAACTTAGTGTGTGACCAGGCTATGACTATGTGACCAGGCCAAGTGTGGCTTTTGGTAATGAAAATATGATTGATCCATCTCATTTATTTAAAATTGCTAAACAATACAATCATATGAGACCTTCAACTAATCTTTTCTGATGCTAATCATCAGTGGGTGTGGTTAGTTGTTGGTTGGTTGTTAGTCCCAAGCCAAGTCAGGTGAAGTGCGTTGCAAAGACAGCAGCTGAGTCGTGTGAAGTCAAATCCTGTTTGGTTTATTTCTAGACCAGGTAGCGTCAGGGGAAGTCCAGTCAGATTAGAAGTGCAATCAGGTCAGTTCATGCCCCGCCCCTTCCCCGTGCAGGTTGCCCACCAGCACAGCAACATGATCTGTGATTGTGTGTGTCGCAGGCCTGTCCTTCGGGATCTCGTGACTTCCGAGAGAAGCAGTGCGCCGACTTTGACAGCATGCCGTTCCGTGGGAAGTACTACAACTGGAAGCCTTACACTGGCGGTGAGTTCTTACCATTTCACCTCAGCGCTGGTTCCCGGAAAGCTCAGGTGCTTACTTTTTGTAGCGCAGCAAATTAGTGACTAAACAAAGGGTTCTGCCTGACCCAGGTGGCGTCAAGCAGTGTGCCCTCAACTGCCTGGCAGAGGGCTACAACTTCTACACTGAGCGTTCCCCGGCCGTCATCGATGGCACCCGCTGTCAGGCCGACTCTTTGGACATATGCATCAACGGCGAGTGTAAGGTGAGCTGGCCCACTTCTTCACTCATTAGACACCGGACTTGCATGTGATCACGTGTGAAAGGGACAGGGGTGTCCAAACGGGCCAGACTTAGGATCACGTGTGAAAGGGACAGGGGTGTCCAAACGGGCCAGACTTAGGATCACGTGTGAAAGGGACAGGGGTGTCCAAACGGGCCAGACTTAGGATCACGTGTGAAAGGGACAGGGGTGTCCAAACAGGCTAGACTTATGACACTGGTTTTTAGTCCAATCAATGTGATTGCATTTGATTGTGTTTCCATTGGAAAGCAACCCTTTCAATGGAGCTCATCGTGGTACACTTGTGGACGGTGGAGTGGACTCCAGTGGCACCAGAACCCACTTCAGCTTATTAAGCGAACCCAAGTCGGATGGAGCCAATGAAATGCATTCAAATCAACATTCTTACGGAGCGCGTAAACACAAAGCAACAAAGATCCAAACATCCTCCAACACAATTCTACTCGGACTCTTATCAGAACTCCTCAGGTTTTGGCAGGATTGTTTTGTCATCATCCCTCCATCCATTTTCTATGCCGCTTATCCTAATTAGGGTGTTTTGTGATCATGAAAACACAAATTCATTGTTTAATACACGGGTGTAAAAATACAACCACTTGGAACTATGAAACCATATTCATGTATAAGGTGCCATGGAGTGGGGTTTACCAACATACTCAATGTCCAGCGCGACTCTTAAGGTGCCAGGGAGTGGGGTTTACCAAGGTACTTTTGCACAAGCTGGGATCTTACACTAGCATGTCTTCCAAAGCACTTATTTTAAAATTGTAACACCATGGGACGTCCAAATGTTTTCCCATAAGTGCATATGTAAATAAAGTGTGTGTTTGGAAGTGTAACTGTGTGTGACAATACTGTATTACCCACCAAAATAAACATGTGAATTCTGCGTTTTTCGTCCCTTTTAGCACGTGGGTTGTGATAACGTGCTGGCGTCAGACGCCAAGGAGGATCGTTGTCGCGTGTGTGGAGGTGATGGCAGCACCTGTGAAGCCACCGAGGGACTCTTCAACGAGTCTCTGCCCCTGGGAGGTGAAGCGCTTTGAGGCTCACATACCACATGACCTTACATTCTTTGTCCTTCTATGGGGGGGCCAGTCCAGCATCTACGAATACCAAGTGCGCCTGTTGTGTCTTCTGTCCTTTTTTGGACCATTTGGCCTTCTATTCTATACGTCTCCACGCCAAAGACTTCATAGTTCTCTCACATCTCCTGCAGGCTACATGGAGGTGGTTCACATCCCCAAAGGCTCCGTTCACATCGAGATCCGAGAGGTCACCATCTCCAAGAATTACATTGGTAAGTTTCATACTTCTTTTGTGTCAGCGCTTTGGAAGACTTTGTTGTTGTGTTGATTGTTTGCATGATGTAGGTGGTTGTGAATCAACCCTATGCCAGATGTGTCCAAGCTGCAATGTTGGAGTAGTAAACATGTGTAAGCCAATATGAACATGAGCCAGGGGGACGGCACGGCGAGCCTTTGGACGGTGTCGCGTCTTGTTCTGGCGCAGAGAAGGTGGATACTTTACATGTGTGTTGTGCTTGGAGACCAGGCTTTGTTTTGACAACCAGACAGGACGCCATTCACCAGATTAGTCTGGGATTTCACCTGAAGCGTTTCGCCTCTCTTCCAAAATTAGACGCATGTACATGTCACAGCACGTGAGCGTCCTCATACTCTATATAATACAGTATATATATATATACGTGTATATATATATATATATATATATATATATATATATACACACACACACTGTGTGTGTGTGTGTGTGAGGACAGAGTGTGGCCATGCGGTATGAAGGTGAAGGAGGCCAATGACATCACAGCCAATGATTGACTCCACCTGCTGTTGCCTGGTCGGGCTACCGTTCACATCTGCTTCTCATTTTCAGCCTTTTTTTCTCTTTTCTTGTTTTTCTGTGATGACGCAGCTTTGAAATCCGAGGGGGACGATTATTACATCAACGGCGCGTGGACCATCGACTGGCCGAGGAAGTTCGACATTGCCGGCACCGCCTTCCACTACAAGAGACCCTCCGACGAACCCGAATACTTAGAAGCTCTCGGGGCCACCACAGAGAACCTAGTTGTCATGGTAACACAACACTTTCTTTACTGTCATTGATCTTGGATTATCAGGATTATTACAAAACACAAGTACTAATCCATGACTGCATTTCCCAACATTTCATTTCATGGATTATTTGTTGGGGTTTTTTTGTGTAGAAATTATATTTACTTCAGAAGATGGCCAATTTAACTGACAAAGAAATATTTACTTTACTTTTACTTTTTTGGGACCGGGACAGTCCTAATGATCAACCTTTATTAACATAAAAACACCAAAGGAGTCAGTGCCTCACCAGCCGTGAACCTCACCACACATCGCTGGTAGCGCCTCACCAGCCGTGAACATCAACAGCAGTCAGAATGTAGAAGTTGACTATACAGGAAGGCGTGGTTGACTGGCTTTGGAATGTATGGTAATTCTTCACATCACCGTCTGCAGATCCTCCTCCAGGAACAGAACCAGGGGATCCACTACAAGTTCAACGTGCCCATCCAGCGTACAGGCAGTGGCGACAACGAGGTGGGCTTCTCCTGGTACCACCAGCCCTGGTCCGAGTGCTCAGCTACGTGTGCCGGAGGTAAGTCCACCTGGGCGTCTTCGGACCCTTACAGAGGACCTGCTATGCTGCGTTTGGGCTCGGGTGGATGGGTCGACCCCAATCACCACGGTGCTGCTTTCTGTGAATGAGCAGCTGGTGTCCTACAAACGTCAAACACACAACCCCCACCACCGCAGCCAAACCTCAAGAATGACTAAACCAAACCTTCTAGGGTGTCGAGTAACGCGAGCTTCTCCACGGCTCTCCGAGGATGTGAAGGATTTCCAAGCGTGAAGTAGAATTGTGTACTCGGGAAGCGTGCATGGATCCAGATTGTGCGTCTGTAAGATTGTGTGAGACGACAAGTCAGCAGCAGTAGTTTGACACCACTTGACACTTGTACATCTCATTACTGCTAGCAAAGTCCACACCAGCGGGATGTGCCAGACCATACGGGAGCGCTCACTCTGCTCACGCATTAGCAGCCAAAGTAAAGACGTGGCTGAGGTAATGCCACGTGCCAAAGAAGCAATGAATGCGCTGGTCTGGATGGAGTGCCATTCTTTACTCTTTACGCTCGTTGCGCTAACCAGCGCATGTAAACACGCTGACTGGAGTTGGCATATAAAGCAGATTTTTCTATGATACACCCTATCACACCAACGTGTTTGTGACAAGCTGCTGTACTGTAGCGTCCTGACAGCTGGCTAGCTAGTGGGTAAAATATACCCATCCACGGTGCAAAGTTGCTCCTCAAGGTTACTAATCCCCGCCTCCAAATCAACCACAGTTTTTACAAGTATCATTGGCACTGCACAACTGGCTAAGCGGCAAAATTACTCAACAGAGAAGCCATGCTTCTCAAAACAATATGTGTTCAAAAGAGAAATACATTTGCATCACATCACTGTCAGACCTCTCTGTGGCTCGCCATTATTTTCTCTCCATTCCTGCTGCTTGTCCATTGTTTTGTATGAAGGCCACCGCAACGCGAGAGTTAGCATCGCATCTCAACTATGCCTTTAATACTACGCTGTGACCGCACAGGAAGCAGGAAAAGCAAAAATACATAATATGTTACCGCATACGCCTGCAGCAGCCAAAAGAGGAGCCTTTGTCATTTCCAAGCTGTTTTGAAATGCTTCTATTGTAATTTACATGCTAAAGAAATGATACAGTTTATGGGTAGAGTGTTCCCTCGTTTATCGCGGGGGATAGGTTCCCAAAATAGCTCGCAATAAGTGAAATCAGCGAAGTAGCCAACTCTGAAGAAACTGATCAAGTACTTCAGGACTGCTTTGGCTGCACAAACTGGGATGTGTTTAAAACTGCAGCGGGGAGGGAAGATTGTACTGTTGATTTGGATGAATATGCTTCTGCTGTTACTGGCTACATTAGCACATGCATAGAGACTGTTACCACCACCAAGTATTACAGAAAATACCCTAACCAAAAACAGTGGATGAACTGTGATGTAAGGGCTAAGCTACGTGCTCGTTCGACTGCATTTGTCATGGGCACCGCTGAGGACTACAAAAAGGCCAGATATGACCTGAGGAGGTCCATACGAGAGGCCAAAAGACAGTACAGACAGAAGCTGGAGGGCTACTATTCCACCTCAGACCCTCGGCGCATGTGGGCGGGGCTCTAGCACATCACAGACTATCGACAGCGGAGTAGCGTAGCCACGTCCAGCCAAACCACACTTCCAGATGAGCTGAACGAGTTCTATGCCCGCTTTGACACCCAAACTCCTGATGAGCAGAGAGGGTGGCTGGACTTGGGGAGCACACAGGACTCACCTCTCATGGTGACATCAGCTGATGTGCGCAGGGTTCTGAACAAAACAAACCCACGAAAAGCAGCAGGGCCAGACAACATCTCAGGACGTGCACTTCGGGTTTGCTCATCAGAGCTAGCTGATGTGCTTGCTGACATATTTAACCTGTCGCTTGCACAAGCATCTGTACCGACCTGCTTTAAGTCCACCACCATAGTGCCCGTACCCAAGAAGAGCAACGTGACCTGCTTGAATGACTATCGCCCTATAGCACTCACTCCTATTGTTATGAAGTGCTTTGAAAGAATAGTCATGACCCACATCAAAAAGAGCATCCCGGCGGAAACTGTGGACCCTCTACAGTTTGCATATCGCCAGAACCGGTCCACGGATGATGCAGTCAACACTGCCATCCACACAGCCCTTTCTCACCTACAGGGCCAGGACACATACGTCAGAATGCTATTTATAGACTATAGCTCTGCTTTTAATACAGTCAGCCCCCACAAACTCACAGATAAGCTCCTCACACTTGGCCTGTCTCCCTCCCTCTGTAACTGGGTGTTTAACTTTCTAACAGGCAGGCCCCAGTCAGTCAGAGTCCACAATCGCACATCCAGCTCAAGAATTGTGAGCACTGGGACCCCACAGGGGTGTGTGCTGAGTCCGCTCCTCTACACGCTCTTCACCTACGGTTGCGTGGCCTCCCAGAACAACACCAGCATCATTAAATTTGCGGATGACACTACAGTCATCGGACTGATCACTGGTGGTGTTGAAACATCATACAGAAGAGAGGTGGCGGACCTCATAGCTTGGTGTCGTGATAACAATCTCCTTCTCAATACAGATAAGACTAAAGAGATGATCATCGACCCAAGAACAAGGGAAAAGGAGCCGCATAGACCCCTGTTTATTGATGAGACTGAGGTGGAGAGGGTGAAAACTTTCAAGTTCCTTGGCACACACATCAGCGAGGACCTCACCTGGTCTCACAACACCCAACAAATTCTGAAGAAGTCCCAAAGGAGACTGTACTTCCTGAGAAGACTGAGGAAATTTGGCATGTCCACCACAATCCTGAGTTGCTTCTACAGATGCACTATGGAAAGTGTCCTTACCGCCTCCATCACTGTTTGGTACGGTAACTGTACAACACGTGATAGGAAGGCACTCCAGCGGGTGATCAAGACCTCACAGAACATTGTTGGGGCAGCCCTCCCCTCACTGCAAGACATTTATAAAACTAGAGTCCTACGAAGAACACACAACCTCATCAAGGACAGCACACATCCACAACACTCATTATTCACACTCCTACCGTCAGGCAGACGCTACAGGAGTTTGAAGTCCAGGACCACAAGGCTGGCAAACAGCTTTTACCCACAGGCCATCAGGCTTCTCAACGAAGCACTCGCACACGCCGCACGCAACACACGCACACACTCATAGCACTTTATTTATTTATTTATTTATTTTTTTTTGTATTATTTACTTGTATTAATGTCTCTTCTGTTTTTGTTGCTTAATTTATTGGTATATATGTTTATGTGTTTATGTTTCTTATGTTCTTATTCTTTCTTGTGTTTTCTTTCTTTTCTTGGGAGAATGAACAGAATAAGATTTTCATTGCATGGTATAACTGCTGTTTTACTATGCACATGACAATAAAACTTTCTTGAATCTCTTGAATCTCTTGAATCTCTTGAATCTCTTGATTTGTTTCCAATGATTCTATAAGTTTTAAGGCTGTAAAAGCCCTCGCCATACACTTGATACACTTTTCTCAGACAGGCATGAACATTTTCTCACATTTCTCTCTTGTTTAAACACTCAAATTTCATATTTCATTTGAATTTGAAGAAATGATGACATGACTTACGCATGTTTCACACTTCTGCCCATGCCTCTTTGTGCTGGCGCCATTCTGCTGTACTGTAGTGTTTTTGTATCCTCATTAAAACATACAGTATTGCTCCTGCCATCGTATTTTACTCCTCCTCGTCTTCCCCCTCCAACCGAAGATTCATTTATTCTGTACATGTCTACCGTCAATCAACATGTCCAGAAGTCCAACTTTTTGTGCGATGGTTAGCATTTCATTGACATTGTGGGTTTCGTCGAGGGGAAAACTTGCCAACATGCAGAGTTCAGAGTCTCTGCATGGTGTTTGCTAGCGATCATAAAACAGGAAACACGGCAGTTCGTCACGAAGGGGATGGATTGACAATGGTCTATAGCCAATCAGGATGCAGAACACAATGGGCGGGTTGTCCCTTAGCCGATAAGGACGCAGAACACAATGTGCATTCATACAGTGTAAAAAAAAAACAAACTAAAATTGCTGTAAAAATCCTGTAAAACAACGAAACAGCGAACCGCGCTGGAGTGAGGGAACACTGTATATCAATATGATAGTTGATCATAAATATGGTAATGGACGTGCTAAATAACATAGGGCTGTGTATACAGTACAGTAGTGTATATACTGTAGAGCAGGGGTCACCAACGTGGTGCCCGCGGGCACCAGGTAGCCCCCACGACCACATGAGGTGCCCGCAAGCCTGCTTTTCATTCAGGTTTCCAGTTAATAATGAAAGAAGAGTAGAAAGAAATGCATTGTGAAATACAACATGTGAGTTGTGGACACCAGCATTTTGTTCATGTTCTGGTAAAACAAGCATATTCACTTTGTTTGGGTTTAAAATAAGCTCTGAAAAGAAATGTTACAAAAATGAGTAGCTCTTGGCCATTTTCATTTTGTAAAAGTAGCTCTCACAAGGAAAAACGTTGGTGACCCCTGATGTAGAGCATGATAGGCAATGTGTGGCAACATGGATTTGATTGAACCCTTTCCATCCTCAGGCTCCCAGAAGCAGGAAGTGGTGTGCAAGAGGCTTGACGACAACTCGCTGGTCCAAAACAGTTACTGCGACCTGGAAGGCAAACCTCCCGAGAAGCAGCGAGACTGCAACACCGAGCCATGCCCGCCAGAGTACGTAACGTTGATGTCTGCATCATGTGACGCCTTTCAGTCTGTGCTGCACTTTAGAACAAAAGTGAATTGTTGAAAGTGTCAGTGGTCCCAGTATGGTGTACTGGAAGAGTCTTTGCTAAGCCCTACTGGGAACACAGCGTCGTGTGCGTGAGCGTAGCTTTAACGCTAATGTTGTACTTTTACACACACACTATAGGAGGACAGGAGGACACAAAGGTTAGCAACACTAACATAACCATGTGCTGCTAAAGTGCTAACATTACAGGCACATTTTAACAGCAACATCATGCTAGCTTAGTTAGCATAGTGAAGCTGTGTCCAAACTTGAAAACTTGAAAACCTTCCCATAAAAGTGACTTGTGATATCAGCTCCATTTGCTCGTAAAGAAAGTGTTTGGAGGAAAATAATAAAGAAAACTGATTTATAACTTCACATGCAAACTATTTTCCGCGCTCGCCTCGTGCCAACAATAAGCTCTGGAGAGCGACCACCTGTGTTTGATTGTTTTGGCGGCGTTTGGCGGTGGTGGGAGGCGTACACGTGTGCAGGTGCAGGTGCAAGGCAACATGGTGGCCAAATGCACACACGCTCTTCAATTAGGACACTTTATTCCTCATCTGGATTCACTCGCCGTGTCTTGTTTTGTTGTGTTGTCTGAGGAGCTCGCACACGCACGCACGTACACAAGAGCAGGAAGCAAACACTGTTGTTTTAGAAGCTTTTACAGGCAAAGCCAGATGTTTGAACACGTCGTTAATGCGTATAGGATGATGTCATAACAAGCAGGGGTCAAATTTTGTAGAGGCCAGATACTGAAAGACGTTATTGTTTTTTTTTGTTGCAAGTGGAAAACTATGAACCCTAGCATGATGCATCACACCAGCACTGATGAGGTCAACCCAGGTTTCCCTAAATGGAATGAATAGATGAGGGGTACATTTTAAAGCAAAACATTACAGAAATCACAGAGTTAGAGACTTGACAGCAGACCTCCGCCAAGCACCATAGTTCCGCCATATTGTGATTCACACTAAAATAATAATCCTACATGTGTTGGACCAGTCTTTGATATTTTGTACAACCTGTTGGAAACTTTTTTTTCCAAGTGCTCTGACCAATGGTCCTATCTCGCATGTTAAAAAGAATGCTTAAAAAAATTCCTGGATCCTCACCACCAAAATTTGATCACGCCTTCCATATCCCATTTCCTACAGTTCCTGAAAATTTCATCCAAATCCATTCTTAACTTCTCAAGTTATTTTCAACACAAACAGACAAACAAACACATAAATGCCAGCAAAAACATAACCTCCGTGCTGTGCTTGGCGAAGGTCATAAGGTTGAAAATATTAAACTTTCTTATGCATTTTAATCCATTTTCCAGTGCAGTGGGGGTGGGCAGAGCCAATGCCAGCTGTCCTTCACATATTTTCTGGGCCAAGAAGATGGCGAAAACAAAGAAAGTTACAAAACCATGCAGCATTGATTTATTATTGGTTAGCCTCAGTATATCAATCTTTTTAAAAACAATACCTTCACAGACTTATTATATTCTAAAATTGTTGATCTTGCTTAAAAATGCAGGCATTTCTTTGTATTCAATGTTAAAAATATGACATGGCTCTCATGGAAATCCATTTTCAAATATGTGGCTTTCATGGCTCTCTCAACCAAAAAGGTTCCCAACCCCTGGAATAGAGAATAGAATATGTTTGGCTGCTCCTGCAACTTATAGTCAGGTGCAACTTACATATGAAAACATGTAAGTTCATAATGAATGACATGAACAAAGGAGTGACTATTACCATCAGCTAGTGACAATTACTGTATACTGTCATAGGTATGAATGTGAGTGTTTGTCTATATGTGCCCTGCCATTGGCTGGACACCAGTCCTGGGTGTACCCCGCCAGTCGCCCAAAGTCAGCTGGGATAGGCTCCAGCATCCCACCGCGACCCTCATAAGGAGAAGCGGCATAGAAAATGGATGGATGGATGGATGGATGTATACTACTCCTGACATTCTGGCATGTGGAATGAGATCGGGAGCTCGGTGAACTTGCCTAGTGGTAACATGCATGTTGGACTCGCTGGTTTGTTATGTTCATTTAGCCTTTTCAGCCTCCCGGATGTGTTGTTTATGCTACTGCAAAACTGAATAAGAGTTAATGTGCTACGTTAACACACCCGACATCCGGTCAGCCTCTTGTGTCTACTTGTGGAGGCGAATGACTCGCCTTTACGCATGAAATGTCTCCTCTTGCACTTCAATTTTGTCAAATACATTTCTAAATAAATGTGATTTATAATCCCTCCTTTATCACAGTTAATTGGTTTCAGACCCAACCGTGATAACATTTCTGACAAAGAGGATTCTTTATGTATAAATGAAATATTTTTATAGACAGAGCATAGAAAACCTGTTTACCACCTTGTAAACACTTTTTAACATGATTAGAGTTCGCTAGACATGAAATAACACCCCTATAGTCACCTTTACACTCCTATTACCCAACGTAGTAGACATAAGAAGAGAAAATAAGATTTTGCTGTAAATGTGTTCCAGTGCTAGGGGATCTGAGTGGGGGCAGTAAGTGAGGTCAGAGTTGAGTTTTAGCTTGGCGTCAGCATCCCGTGTTAGGGATTATTATAGAGATCATTGAAAGCTGCAATAAAAGCCTGTTGTTCCGCCCATCAAGTCTGGTGCTTGTGTGTCTCAGCCGACATTACAGTAAGATTACTGACACCTAGTGGCCAGCGTACAATACTACACATCATCACAGCACGTCTATGAATGCGTCTTCTGAAGGCCTTATACACTAAGTCCCCAACTTACGAACATCCGACTCGCCAACATTTGCGGATACGAACACAAGCCGACTATATTTTATTTTATTTTGCCTTGTAGTCGCTCCATCAGTATTTATACTGTACATGCTAGACCAGCAGAGGGCACTGTGACACTGCTAATGAGACCAACAGACGCTGGTGAGAGAAAGCTAAATGGAAGGCTAAGAGCTGTATGATACAACCGGGACAGAGCGTGTGATTAAAGTTGATGAAGAGTTAATAGGCCTGCTTAATTCTACACCACCCACAGAACACTACCTCTTTTAGAAGAGTCTAACCACCACCACCATTTGTACTTTTTTTCAATATCTCCTCCTCCTCCTCCACAACGACGTATGCTCGACCACTCCTCTTCAAAGGTAAATAACATTTATCATTACGTATTATTATATCACTTTTATTATTGTTTTTTTCATTAATGATCCTGGTTTAATATTACTACTGCATCCAAACTCATATTTACATACATACACATATACTGTATATGTATACACGTACATGTAGTACCTATATCATTGGTAATAACATACATACACATATACTGTATATGTATACACGTACATGTAGTACCTATATCATTGGTAATAACATACATACACATATACTGTATATGTATACACGTACATGTAGTACCTATATCATTGGTGATAACATACATACACATATACTGTATATGTATACACGTACATGTAGTACCTATATCATTGGTAATAACATACATACACATATACTGTATATGTATACACGTACATGTAGTACCTATATCATTGGTAATAACATACATACACATATACTGTATATGTATACACGTACATGTAGTACCTATATCATTGGTGATAACATACATACACATATACTGTATATGTATACACATACATGTAGTACCTATACCATTGGTGATAACATACATACACATATACTGTATATGTATACACGTACATGTAGTACCTATACCATTGGTGATAACATACATACACATATACTGTATATGTATACACATACATGTAGTACCTATACCATTGGTGATAACATACATACACATATACTGTATATGTATACACGTACATGTAGTACCTATATCATTGGTAATAACATACATACACATATACTGTATATGTATACACGTACATGTAGTACCTATATCATTGGTAATAACATACATACACATATACTGTATATGTATACACGTACATGTAGTACCTATATCATTGGTGATAACATACATACACATATACTGTATATGTATACACGTACATGTAGTACCTATATCATTGGTAATAACATACATACACATATACTGTATATGTATACACGTACATGTAGTACCTATATCATTGGTAATAACATACATACACATATACTGTATATGTATACACGTACATGTAGTACCTATATCATTGGTGATAACATACATACACATATACTGTATATGTATACACGTACATGTAGTACCTATATCATTGGTGATAACATACATACACATATACTGTATATGTATACACGTACATGTAGTACCTATATCATTGGTAATAACATACATACACATATACTGTATATGTATACACGTACATGTAGTACCTATATCATTGGTAATAACATACATACACATATACTGTATATGTATACACGTACATGTAGTACCTATATCATTGGTGATAACATACATACACATATACTGTATATGTATACACGTACATGTAGTACCTATATCATTGGTAATAACATACATACACATATACTGTATATGTATACACGTACATGTAGTACCTATATCATTGGTAATAACATACATACACATATACTGTATATGTATACACGTACATGTAGTACCTATATCATTGGTGATAACATACATACACATATACTGTATATGTATACACGTACATGTAGTACCTATATCATTGGTGATAACATACATACACATATACTGTATATGTATACACGTACATGTAGTACCTATACCATTGGTGATAACATACATACACATATACTGTATATGTATACATGTACATGTAGTACCTATACCATTGCTAATATTACCTTTTACCCTACTTAAGAACAATTCCACTTAAGAACGGTCGTCTGGAACCAATTGTGTTCGTAAGTTGGGGACTTAGTGTACTTGGATTTGACTTCATTTAAACAATTTTATGTTTGGAAATGTTTCATTGAAATAAAATAGGTTAAAGTATGTGAAATATATTGTATTATTTTGATGTCTAACAGGCTGTATTCAACCACGAAAAAGGATGACTTATCAATGAATCTAGTTTTGAAAAACCGTGATAGTGTGAAGCTGTGAAAAAAAAGTGCAATGCGGTGAGAGACGACTGTGACTGTTTTTAAAAAGGTCTTCTGGGTTTTCAAACTTGTTTTCCAGGTCAAAAAATAGTGTAATGTTTGGCAAACCTCCGTCCAGCATCGTTCATCATGAATGCTCAGCACTCAGTCCTGACATGCATCCACCAAACTTTGTCCTTTCTTTTTTCTGAAAAAAAACTCACAAAGTTAAAAAAGATGTTTTCATTGGACGCTGGCGGAATTCCAACTCCAACATTCCTTGTCCAACTGAAGCCGAGCATGTCAACTTCCAAACTACACAAAATCTTCTCCAGAATCCTGGTGACTTTGGTTCACACAAAGCCAGTCTTTGGAACTCAAGCTGTCCTCCCCCAGGTGGTTCATCGGAGACTGGTCGGAGTGCGGTAAGACGTGCGATGGTGGAATAAGGACGAGGACAGTCCTATGCATCAGGAAGATCGGCCCCGCCGAGGAGGAGACGCTGGAGGACACCCACTGTCTGACCCACAGACCCGTAGAACAGGAGGCCTGCAACAACCAGTCCTGCCCACCCAAGTGGGTCACTCTGGACTGGTCTGAGGTGAGCCAGCATAGTCATCTCCTAGCAAGTCCCGCTTCCACCTGCAATCCTGACGCCCCTCCGGTTTGTCTTTAGTGCACACCAAAATGCGGGCCAGGATTCAAGCACCGCATCGCCTTGTGCAAGAGCAGCGACCTGACTAAAACTTTCCCGCCCGCCCACTGTCCGAGCCACAACAAGCCGCCGGTCCGAATCCGCTGCAGCCTGGGTCGCTGTCCTCCTCCACGCTGGATCCCCAGTGAATGGGGGCAGGTAAGACACACCCTGGAAGTTTCTGTGTGCGATTCCACACCTTCAGTATCTTGTACATCTACATCTTGTACACCTTCAGTATCTTCTACATCTTCTACACCTTCAGTATCTTCTACATCTTCGGTATCTTCTACATCAGGGGTCACCGAGGTTTGTCCTTGTGAGAGCTACTTTTACAAAATGAAAATGGCCAAGAGCTACTCATTTTTGTAACATTTATTTTTAGAGCTTCTTTTAAACCCCAAAAAAGCAAATATGCTTGTTTTACCAGAACATGAACAAAATGCTGGTGTCCACAACTCACATGTTGTATTTCACAATGCATTTCTTTCTACTCTTCTTTCATTATTAACTGGAAACCTGAATGAAAAGCAGGCTTGGGGCACCTCATGTGGTCGTGGGGGCTACCAGCATTTTGTTCATGTTCTGGTAAAACAAGCATATTTGATTTGTTTGGGTTGAAATAAGCTCTGAAAATCATTTCTACAAAAATGAGTAGCTCGTGGCCATTTTCACTTTCTAAAAGTAGCTCTCACAAGAAAAAACGTTGGTGACCCCGTTGGTGACCCCCGTTGGTGTATCTTGTACACCTTCAGTATCTTCTACATCTTCTACACCTTCAGTATCTTCTACACCTTCAGTATCTTCTACATCTTCTACACCTTCAGTATCTTCTACATCTTCTACACCTGTGGTATCTTCTACATCTTGTACACCTTCAGTATCTTCTACATCTTCTACACCTGTGGTATCTTCTACATCTTGTACACCTTCAGTATCTTCTACATCTTCTACACCTGTGGTATCTTCTACATCTTGGCTCATGTGGGCTGCAGGATGAACTTTGCTGTGCACACCTTGGAGCGTTTGGTGGCGGGTGGACGGCTCGTGGCTGCTCTCACTTATGCGTGAATGCTTAACAGACACAACATCACCAGATATCTTTGAGATATCTTCCATGTGTCGCTGGCTGCTTGATATCATTTACACCTGGATGACATACCAGCAGGCCTGGGATGTGCACATGGGCTTGCATATGTGTGTGTGTGTGTGTGTGTGTGTGTGTGTGAGTGTGATCAGTGGCAGTATTAGCCACCCACCCCCCCTTCCCTCCTCTGTCCCCCTAGGCTGTTTGAAGTTTATCTGTAGCTCAGAGCAACCCTCTCTGACGCTTCCAGGAAAGACGTTTAGAAGAAGACCAAGCAGCAGCAGAAGCAATTCTTAAACTCAAACTGACATGACATGCATGTCCACCCACCGCGCGTTCCTCGCAAAACTGTTTGAGGGCATTACACTTCGGTGTACGCATGCTTACTGCGGTTAACACTGTGAATATGTTTCCAGCTTTACCACAGTCGCTTTTGCGTTCTGTTGCAAAACTGTTTTGCGCAGAAGTTCGTTCTTCTTTTAAATTTTTTTTTTTTTTTATCCATCATATTTTTTTTCTCCATGTCCCCTGCGGGGCTCCGTACTACAGCAATGGCACGGCTCTACTCTCTATTGAGGCCTTTTCTCAATGGGGGGGTGTTCCCCAACTCTGTGTGAGTTATGTGACCAAATAAGTATGTTTGATGGTCATGTTGTGCATTAAGAGTGTTTAATGAAAGACTTTTTATGATGGTGGGTAGTCGTGCACCACCTGGGGCTCTGCCCAGGGTGCTAGCTTAGTTCTGTTCTGAAGGTCTGAGGTCCCAAGTCAGGCCATCTGGATCTCAGGCCTCCCCACATGTGCACCTTTTACATTTCAATCATCTCAGCAGAGCAGACTGACAACCTCGGGTGGTCCAGCAAATAGAGGTTTGAAGTACATGTCACTAATCACAAGCCTTTGGGAATAGTTAGCGGCCGCTGAGCACTCGCTCTGCCAGGGACGGTGAGGCTACAGCATGAAATCCCACTTAAGTCTTGTCACTGACGTATGCCATCTGCCACGAGCCGGGCAGCAATAAGTCCTGATCAAGACTTGGGAAGGATCATCAAACGTGACACAAAGCCACCACTTGCCTCGCCAGCCAAAGCTCTCATGGAGCTGTGACTGACAGCCGTGTCGCACGAGCGTCCGATTTTGCAGCGCTGCCCTGCTGAGGAGGCGGGACCTGAGAGTCACTTGAGACTTTTTTGGTCTTTAAAACATGTTTAGCGGCTGTGACCTATGACCTCCTGAAGGTCAGAGTTCAGGAGGAGTTGCTTTGTTGTCAATGAGCGGCTGTCAATCAAACACTTTAGACTGCGCATGTTTATGGTGTCTGGATATATATTTATATTTATGACCTTGGTGGTCATCATTTACTCTTCACATTCAGCCAGATAGCAACAAACTCACATGGTTACATTGCACACTACAGACCCTATTTACACTAGATCAACACAAACACTAAATCAATACACACACTAGATCAATACAAACACTAAATCAATACACACACTAGATCAATACAAATCAATACATACACTAAATCAATACATACACTAGATCAATACATACACTAAATTAATACACACACTGGATCAATACATACACTAAATCAATACAAATACTAGATCAATACATACACTAAATCAATACATACACTAGATCAATACAAACACTAGATCAATACAAACACTAGATCAATACATACACTAGATCAATACAGATCAATACATACACTAGATCAATACAAACACTAGATCAATACATACACTAGGTCAATACATACACTAGATCAATACATACACTAAATCAATACAAACACTAAATCAATACATACACTAGATCAATCAATACATACACTAGATCAATACATACACAAGATCAATACAGATCAATACATACACTAGATCAATACATACACTAAATCAATACAAACACTAAATCAATACATACACTAAATCAATACATACAGTAGATCAATACATACACTAAATCAATACAAACACTAAATCAATACATACACTAGATCAATACATACACTAAATCAATACATACATACACTAGATAAATACATACACTAGATCAATCAATACATACACTAGATCAATACATACACTAGATCAATACAAACACTAAATCAATACACACACTAGATCAATAGAAATCAATACATACACTAAATCAATACAAACACTAGATCAATACATACACTAAATCAATACATACACTAGATCAATACATACACTAAATCAATACAAATACTAGATCAATACATACACTAAATCAATCCATACACTAGATCAATACATACACTAGATCAATACATACATACACTAGATCAATACAGATCAATACATACACTAGATCAATACAAACACTAGATCAATACATACGCTAGATCAATAAAAACACTAGATCAATACATACACTAAATCAATACATACACTAGATCAATACATACACTAGATCAATACATACACTAAATCAATACAAACATACACTAGATCAATACAAACACTAGATCAATACATACTATTTACACTTGATCAATACATACACTCAATCAATACATACACTAGATCAATACATACACTAGATCAATCAATACATACACTAGATCAATACATACACTAGATCAATCAATACATACACTAGATCAATACATACACTAGATCAATACATACTATTTACACTTGATCAATACATACACTAAATCAATACATACACTAGATCAATACAAACACTAGATCAATACATACACTAGATCAATACAAACACTAGATCAATCCATACACTAGATCAATACATACACTAGGTCAATACATACATACACTAGATCAATACAGATCAATACATACACTAAATCAATACATACACTAGATCAATACAAACACTAGATCAATCAATACATACACTAGATTAATACATACACTAGATCAATACATACACAAGATCAATACAGATCAATACATACACTAAATCAATACATACACTAGATCAATACATACACAAGATCAATACAGATCAATACATACACTAGATCAATACAAACACTAGATCAATACAGATCAATACATACACTAAATCAATACATACACTAGATCAATACAAACACTAGATCAATCAATACATACACTAGATCAATTCATACACAAGATCAATACAGATCAATACATACACTAAATCAATACATACACTAGATCAATACATACACTAAATCAATACAAACATACACTAGATCAATACAAACACTAGATCAATACATACACTAAATCAATACATACACTAGATCAATACATACACTAAATCAATACAAACACTAAATCAATACATACACTAAATCAATACATACACTAGATCAATACATACACTAAATCAATACAAACACTAAATCAATACATACACTAAATCAATACATACACTAGATCAATACATACACTAGATCAATACATACACTAGATCAATCAATACATACACTAGATCAATACATACACTAGATCAATACAAACACTAAATCAATACACACACTAGATCAATTCATACACAAGATCAATACAGATCAATACATACACTAAATCAATACATACACTAGATCAATACATACACTAAATCAATACAAACATACACTAGATCAATACAAACACTAGATCAATACATACACTAAATCAATACATACACTAGATCAATACATACACTAAATCAATACAAACACTAAATCAATACATACACTAAATCAATACATACACTAGATCAATACATACACTAAATCAATACAAACACTAAATCAATACATACACTAAATCAATACATACACTAGATCAATACATACACTAAATCAATACATACATACACTAGATCAATACATACACTAGATCAATCAATACATACACTAGATCAATACATACACTAGATCAATACAAACACTAAATCAATACACACACTAGATCAATACAAACACTAAATCAATACACACACTAGATCAATACAAATCAATACATACACTAAATCAATACAAACACTAGATCAATACATACACTAGATCAATACATACATACACTAGATCAATACAGATCAATACATACACTAAATCAATACATACACTAGATCAATACATACACTAGATCAATACATACACTAAATCAAAACAAACATACACTAGATCAATACAAACACTAGATCAATACATACTATTTACACTTGATCAATACATACACTCAATCAATACATACACTAGATCAATACATACACTAAATCAATACATACATACACTAGATCAATACATACACTAGATCAATCAATACATACACTAGATCAATACATACACTAGATCAATACATACTATGTACACTTGATCAATACATACACTAAATCAATACATACACTAGATCAATACAAACACTAGATCAATACATACACTAGATCAATACAAACACTAGATCAATCCATACACTAGATCAATACATACATACACTAGATCAATACAGATCAATACATACACTAAATCAATACATACACTAGATCAATACAAACACTAGATCAATCAATACATACACTAGATTAATACATACACTAGATCAATACATACACAAGATCAATACAGATCAATACATACACTAAATCAATACATACACTAGATCAATACATACACAAGATCAATACAGATCAATACATACACTAGATCAATACAAACACTAGATCAATACATACGCTAGATCAATAAAAACACTAGATCAATACATACACTAAATCAATACAAACATACACTAGATCAATACAAACACTAGATCAATACATACACTAGATCAATACAAACACTAGATCAATACATACACTAAATCAATACATACACTAGATCAATACATACACTAAATCAATACATACACTAGATCAATCAATACATACACTAGATCAATCAATACATACACTAGATCAATACATATACTAGATCAATACATACTATTTACACTTGATCAATACATACACTAAATCAATACATACACTAGATCAATACATACACTAGGTCAATACATACATACACTAGATCAATACAGATCAATACATACACTAAATCAATACATACACTAGATCAATACAAACACTAGATCAATCAATACATACACTAGATCAATACATACACTAGATCAATCAATACATACACTAGATTAATACATACACTAGATCAATACATACACAAGATCAATACAGATCAATACATACACTAGATCAATACATACACAAGATCAATACATACACTAGATCAATACAAACACTAGATCAATACATACGCTAGATCAATAAAAACACTAGATCAATACATACACTAGATCAATACATACACTAGATCAATACAAACACTAGATCAATACATACACTAAATCAATACAAACACTAGATCAATACATACACTAAATCAATACAAACACTAAATCAATACATACACTAGATCAATACATACACTAGATCAATCAATACATACACCAGATCAATCAATAAAAACACTAGATCAATACATACACTAGATCAATACATACACAAGATCAATACATACAATTTACACTAGATCAATACATACACTAAATCAATACAAACACTAGATCAATACAAACACTAGATCAATACATACACTAAATCAATACATACACTAGATCAATACATACACTAAATCAATACATACATACACTAGATCAATACATACACTAGATCAATCAATACATACACTAGATCAATACATACACTAGATCAATACACACACTAGATCAATACAAACACTAAATCAATACACACACTAGATCAATACAAATCAATACATACACTAAATCAATACAAACACTAGATCAATACATACACTAAATCAATACATACACTAGATCAATACATACACTAAATTAATACACACACTGGATCAATACATACACTAAATCAATACAAATACTAGATCAATACATACACTAAATCAATCCATACACTAGATCAATACATACACTAGATCAATACATACACTAAATCAATACATACACTAGATCAGTACATACATACACTAGATCAATACAGATCAATACATACACTAGATCAATACAAACACTAGATCAATCAATACATACACTAGATCAATACATACACTAGATCAATCAATACATACACTAGATCAATACATACACTAGATCAATACATACACAAGATCAATACAGATCAATACATACACTAGATCAATAAAAACACTAGATCAATACATACACTAGATCAATACATACGTACACTAGATCAATACAAACACTACATCAATACATACACTAAATCAATACATACACTAGATCAATACATACACTAGATCAATACATACTATTTACACTTGATCAATACATACACTAGATCAATACATACGTACACTAGATCAATACAAACACTACATCAATACATACACTAAATCAATACATACACTAGATCAATACATACACTAGATCAATACATACTATTTACACTTGATCAATACATATACTAAATCAATACAAACACTAGATCAATACATACACTAAATCAATACATACACTAGATCAATACATACACTAAATCAATACATACACTAGATCAATCAATACATACATTAGATCAATACATACACTAGATCAATACATACACTAAATCAATACATACACTAGATCAATACATACACTAAATCAATCAATACATACACTAGATCAATACAAACACTAGATCAATCAATACATACACTAGATCAATACATACACTAGATCAATCAATACATACACTAGATCAATACATACACTAGATCAATACATACACAAGATCAATACAGATCAATACATACACTAGATCAATACAAACACTAGATCAATCAATACATACACTAGATCAATACATACACTAGATCAATCAATACATACACTACATCAATACATACACTAGATCAATACATACACAAGATCAATACAGATCAATACATACACTAGATCAATAAAAACACTAGATCAATACATACACTAGATCAATACATACGTACACTAGATCAATACAAACACTACATCAATACATACACTAAATCAATACATACACTAGATCAATACATACACTAGATCAATACATACTATTTACACTTGATCAATACATACACTAAATCAATACATACACTAGATCAATACATACACTAAATCAATACATACACTAGATCAATACATACACTAAATCAATACATACACTAGATCAATCAATACATACACTAGATCAATACATACACAAGATCAATACAGATCAATACATACACTAGATCAATACAAACACTAGATCAATACATACGCTAGATCAATAAAAACACTAGATCAATACATACACTAGATCAATACATACACTAGATTAATACATACACTAGATCAATACAAACACTAGATCAATACATACGCTAGATCAATAAAAACACTAGATCAATACAAACACTAAATTAATACAAACACTAGATCAATACATACACTAAATCAATACATACACTAGATCAATCAATACATACACTAGATTAATACATACACAAGATCAATACAGATCAATACATACACTGGATCAATACATACGCTAGATCAATAAAAACACTAGATCAATACATACACAAAATCAATACATACATACACTAGATCAATACATACACTAGATCAATCAATACATACACTAGATCAATACATACACTAGATCAATACATACACTAAATCAATACATACATACACTAGATCAATACATACACAAGATCAATACATACACAAGATCAATACAGATCAATACATACACTAGATCACTTGGATTCCTTCCGTTTAACAGCAGCATTGCTTCAATCCAAACAAACAACAAAATATGAGGCTTACTGAGGCAACCAGCATATCATGCACTGTCTTGACTAAATAAAGTTAGATGTGTTTGATCATTTGTCCCCAGGGTGTGTTCCGGCTCCTGTGTCTTCTTTCTGCTTTCTTTCGACTTCAGCGAGGCATAGTAGCAGTGCGGCATATCATGCTGTGTCTTGACTAAAGATATGAAGTGCTGTATTAGTGGAAGCCAGCGCTTGTTGGGATGGTAACACAGGACATATGAGACACACCATTACAAGTGTAAAAGGAAGTCAGATCAATGAGGTGCACATGGAAGGTGTTTGTTGTGGACACCATGTGTCAGGTGTCTGCTGATTGGATGGATGAACGGATGGATGGATGAATGGATGGATGATCAGATGGATGAACAGATGGATGGATGATTGGATGGATGGATGAACGGGTGGATGATCAGATGGATGAACAGATGGATTGGATGGATGATCGAATGGATGAATGGATGGATTGATCGGATAGATTAATGAATGGATGGATGGATGCAGTGCGGATACTAGTAAAGAGCGAACTGACGTCACCTTTGTGGTTGCAGTGCTCGGCCCAGTGCGGCCTTGGCCAGCAGATGAGGACGGTGCAGTGTCTGTCCTACACGGGACAGCCGTCCAACGAGTGCGCCGAGACCCTGCGACCCACCGCCATGCAGCAGTGCGAGAGCAAGTGCGACGCCACGCCCGTCTCCAACGGCGACGGTAAGAGACAAGCACAGGAGCCGGGATCCGGGTCACGTGTCGAATGGCGCGTATTTGACTTCACGTCCCCCACGCTTTGCCAGCCGTGTCCACCCCCCCACCCACTGGCTCCATATTAACTTCCACATGATGGATGGTCATGCACATGCACGCTGAGCTAGCGTGGAAAACGTGAGCAGCGCTAATGGGATTAGCCTGAGGCTAATTGTTGCTTTATGGACGGCAGTGAGGCAACGTCTCGTTTGATTTGGCCGGGCCCAGGCGGGGGCCCGAGCCTAATAAGGGAAGACACTCAGATCACGATAAGGCATTTAGAGTGCGGCCTCTCTGCCTTACAGTCGACATCGTGAGCTTTGTGTGGGTGTGTGTGAGTCGTGGCAGCGAGCCCAGCTAGCAAAGCGGGCCAAGATCTTTTTTCAGGTTTCACCTTGGCGGCCAAGTAGAGTTGCTGTGTTCCCTGAGGGAGGTATCACAATTACATGTGAGTCACAGCATCAGGCCGTCATCCTCCAAAGTATTTTTAGCCTTCTAATTTTTTCATCAACTTGGTGATGGAGTCCAGCAATTACATACAACGTATCTCACAAGAGCCAGCACACCCCTCCCATCTCAGCATTTCACCCTACCTTCACAAGGGACGAGACAGCCGTACTTGTGGTACCTCAGTGTTTGTTCCGAAAAGTTGGAGGAAAACCAAAATGAAATGAATGAATGAATGAAAACCCGGAGGAAATAATGTCAGTTCAATGAATCCATTGTAGAGACCCACAAATATGAAGAAAAATAGACAACTAGAGAAATACACTTTATAGAGAATAATTCTAGTTTTACATGCAGAAAAAGAATAAAAAAGAGGAATGGACGGAAGTGGACTTCCATACATCCTGGTGAGATGGAATTCAGTGGTGTTCCTCACCTTCTTTATCAAACTGCAGACTTTCTTTGACATGGGTTTTGTCAGCTCATTAAGACTTGAATTTCGATCATCTGATCAAAGATATTTAAGGTTGTTTTTTCTTGGAATTTCCTGTGAGGATAGCCAACACCTGACCTGAAAAATGGCGTGAAGGCTCCAAAAAGATAGAGTATCGCAGATCGCTATTTCAGCTAGCAGGTTCCACTGTGGGGAACATCATGAGGAAATGTACGAGCACAAACACTTCAAGTGTCAAAGACCACCCAAACAGCTACAACATCAACTTGCACTTCATGGCCTGAGGCAAGCAAAACAACATTTGGACATTTTGGAACATGCATATTGCACATCCTTTACTCATCCAATGTGAAACGTTACTCTGTCCGTCACTTATTTCATACTCTCTGATGACACCCAATGATTTACAAATGAAACTGATGGAAATGGTCAGGGTGCCCAAACGTTTGCATGTATCACATGAGTGCTGCCGGCACCGGGGAGCTGCGGTTCACTGAGGGGAAACATGAATTCCAAAACCTGACAGTGAACATGTCCAAAGTGCGTCCTTGGTGTGAATACTTAGTGTGAGCACTTGTGCAGCCTTAATCCTCTTGGGCATGGACTTGAGCAGGTTGTTAGCGGAATCCTCTTCCACTCCTCCATGATGACGTGACTGGTGGAGCTGGTGGATGTTACACATCTTGCAGGATGCCCACAGGTGCTGACTTGGGATGATCTTCCCACCCCATCACCTTCACCTTCAGCATCTTGGAGGTGTTTGTGCTCTTTGTCGTGTTTCCCAAAGGGTGCATGTTGGAATTCAAGTTTCCCCTCAGTGAACCGCAGCTCCCCCATTGCCAGCAGCACGCGTGCAGCCCCAGACACTACCACTATAACGACCTTGTTGTTGGCTCCTTTTCAGTGGCGCATAAATCGAGCTGCTTTGTGTAGTGTGCAAACTCTGTCTTGATGGTATTTGATGTCTTTATGGAGTACTTGTGGACTACATTCAGCCCCGCCATCTTGTGTGCGTGCAGAGTGCAAAGACGTCAACAAGGTGGCCTACTGCCCGCTGGTGCTCAAGTTCAAGTTCTGCAGTCGGGCGTACTTCCGGCAGATGTGCTGTAAGACCTGCCAGGGCCACTGAGCCCGGCAAAGACCCGTCCAGACGGAAGGGCCGACTGACTCGGGAGCAGCCGAGGAAAAGACGGCGAGGTTCTCCAGAAGGAAGCCAAACCGCTGACACAAAACTCTTCACTTCTGTGAAGTGGAGCTCGGAGGAGGGCGGGTTGGTGATGTTATTTTATTATAATAATAATTCCTGATATCCTTGGTAGTCCTCCGAGTTTGATCAAATCCAAAGTGCTGGACACACATCCCAGCACCCCCCTCGTGAGGAAGGACACTGCGAGTGCTGTTGCCGGGAAGACTTTTGGCTTGGCTGCACTTTTTGTGTAAATACTTTTTGCCAAGAAGATACGACAGACATCCGTGTACTGTATATTTATTGTACTACATGTCACATAGTAGCCTACTGTCTTTCCATGTGAGTCTCTTCCTATCTATATGATGTACGAATGATCATTTATCATCTTCATCCACACCTGCTGACTCGAAGGGTGCCTTGATTGCTCACCGAGATCAATTCAAGACGAGTCAGCGACATTTAAACAATTTACCAGATTGGCCTTTTACAAAAAAAACTGACAATTTAGACGTTGCGTTCACACTTGTCGTGTTTGGTTGGTTTGAAAGGAATCTGGTGTGCTGGTACGCTTTGCTTGGTCATGTGTGAACCCAAACACGGACCGCTATTAAAGTGGCAGCATGCACACATCATCAAATGTGTTGGATGCTCTGCTCTCTCCCTCTGGGTGAGTGACAACGCCACTCTGTAAAAGTATATGAAATCTAAGCTGGTAAATATAGCTGAATATAAAATGAACCTACGTGTTCAACCCGGCAGACGGAATAACTGAGTTACGTCACAAAAGTTGCCCAATCAAGTCCTTACTTCTCAAATAGTGTGGCGAGCCACCCAGGGGGAGACGGAAGAGGCAGAGTTGGCAGGTCTGTTGGTCTTTATTCATGCTGATCCACGCCCATACAGATAAATGAATAAATAATACGAGCTTCTCAATAGTACTTCAGTACCCCGTCTGGTACAGCCTGCACACGCACTGGGCTCCCAACACGCGCCGCCCAGGGTTGAGGGCACTAGGCGTCGAGCTAAAAGCCAGAGCTGTAAACTCGATGTCCAGTGTGACTCAAGGCGTCGGCAAGAACACGAAACGAAGCGCACGTGAGTACACAGCGAGTATCTTTTTGACATTTCGCTGTGGACCACAAGTGTGAACGCAGCCTAAATGAAAGCTGAGTCAGCAACGTGACCGGATTGACACCTTCTTTCGGTTTACTCCTGACAGATGGACTTTGAAGAAGCGTTTCTTTTTTTAAGATCAGGATGGCGCCACCTAGTGGACATCTCACATGCTAACAACGGTGCTTCCCCCCACCATCATCTCTCTCTGGCTCTTAAAATGTTTCCTCCCGCTCTGCCCCCCCAGGCTTGGTGCTACAAGGCGGGATGCCCCCATCACCTCCTCCCACCATGCTTACAAGCCAGGCTGGATCCAAACAACATACGTATCATAAAAATAATAATACTAATAATATTAGCTCTCTTTGCTAAATGCTGCTCACGTCCTCGTCTGTCTGTTTATACCTCACACTGGGATCGTTTTTCAGTATCGTCTCAGCAGCAAAAGGATGCTGACGCTGTAAAGTGATCCCATTACCCACAAGCCATCACTGCTGGAAAGGGAATACACCTCAAGTCATCCCATTTATTTCTATCTTTTGCTGCTGCTACTTTTTTGTTTGGATTTTTATGGCTGGCTCCCAAACCTCGAAGGAGGTCGTTGAGGAGGGGTGGGGGCGGGGGGTTAAGGACAGCAGAGGTTGACGACAATCCAACTAAGAAAAGTGAACTCGATGCAACTGGTATTGTCATTGCTGTGAACATCAGAGTGCATCATGTGATCATATCATTGATATTCAGTATTAATAATTCATGTCGTTACTCATTTTTCCACGTGTAAATGATATGCTAATTTATTGCATTGTCTCGTGTGTGCATTTCTTTCAATTTATGCAAAGTTGACATTTGGCAAAGTGAAAAAAAATGCAGTGGTGCAGACCCCCCCCCCCGACATTTTTAAAAGGTAGACAAGAGACAATAAAAAGGAGCAGCTTTTAAAGAGACCACTGTGTCACTCTGATCATTTCACTTACTTGGCTCATCAAAGCAGCATATCATGCAGTGTCTTATTGTATTATTATTCCTTAGTTTGGCCATAAAACAGTGAACATTTCTGGTCCAATGACTTTTTTCCCTCTTGACCTCAGTGAGACATAGGAACAAGCAGCATATCATGCACTATCTTGACCAAATAATCTACTTCACAGTTTGACATTTTTTCTATAGATTGTTGAAAATGTCAATGTCCATTGACATTCTGTGCAGCCTATCATGCACTATCATGACTAAATAACCTACTTCATAGTTTGATCATTTGTCGGTAGAATAGTGACATTTTCAGGCCCAGTGTCTTTTTTTGTTGCTTTCTCTTGACTTCAATGAGACATAGCAGCTAGCAGCATATCATGCACTGTCCTGACTAAATAATCTACTTCATAGTTTAACAACTTCTCTGCATATGTCAAAATTTCAGGGTCCAGCGTCTTTTCGCTTTTGAGTCGAGTGAGACATACAGCCTGCAGCATATCATGCAGTGTCTTGACAAAAGAAGCTCCTCCAGTTTTTGTGTCCTGCATTTTGTTTTTGCTTTGTCTTGATTAAAGGAAGGCATAGCAATAAGCAACACGTCATGCACTGTCTTGCCTACAGAAAGTACTCCGTCATTTGCTTATTTGTCTGCAGATCTGGGCAGGTTTTCGATCCCATGTCTTCTTTTGTTTTTTCACTTCCTCTCATGAAGTGGCAACGCAGCGTATCATGCACTGCCTGATAACAGAAACTAAATATCTGTTGGCTGCATTTGAAAAAGGACCGGTCAATGGGATCCATGCCTGAATTGATACAAGAAAGACAAAAGTGACAGGTTGTGTTGTTGTTTTCTGGCACTGACGGCAGCTGATTGTTGTTAGCATGTGAGCATTAGGACATGCTAGGCCAGCGGAGGTGATTCCGGTCCAGTGTGCAGACACATGAACGGTCTGCTGTGTGTTGGGCGTCAGAGGGGGAGGCGTGAGGCTCACGATAACAGCACACTGTTGCTCTGTCTTGAATCAAAGCCGCCGCGCTTGTATGTCGTTAGCGATGAAAGACCCGAGTGTTCTGGACACTTTAGGGTTTGAACAAAGCACAGCAGGATGAACAGCTCCAGATGGTGTGGCTGGACACAGAGCATGCGGGGCTCCCGATTTGGGTCTGACAGGCATGGAATGCTGCGCCTGGGATGGGAAGGTCACAGTGCCAAGCACCTGCTATCTGGGCTGAAGCCCTGTTAAGTCTGGCCAGAGTTTCCCACAGCTGAGGTCCAGTGTGGACTGCTGTGGACCAGATGAAAGCCTCAGAGGACAAAGGTCGGCACAATAATGTCCAGCAAGAGGAAGCAGCCATGTGAAGAGAAACTCTTCAGCTGGGCCGGGCTGGCCCTGGACTTTCTTATCTGCGATGCTGCAAAGCCTCAGCTGCTGGCAAAAGTACTGCGTTTGTGTCGTTTCCCTACTTTCTCTTGGGTTCAGCAAGACATAGCAGCAATCAGCATATCATGCACTGTCTTGACTAAAGACCCTAATCCAGGGGCGGGGCGGGGGTGGTTTCGTCTGCAAGTAGCTGGGTCACCTTTAACAGGCTCCAGTCCTCAGTTAAGAGCAGGCCAAAGAAGGCAGGTAAGTGGATTACACATCAGATCTAAACTGGGGGAAAATGATGTTGAATATGTTTCCTGATAATAAGTGGGTGATGTATTAGTAACAAAATGATGCCACATCATTTGATAGAAATGAAAATGATCACCCTATAGAGGGGGGAAATCAAAGACACCCCAAAAATGAAAGTGAAAAAATGATGCAGCACACTGGTCCATTTTGCTAAAATGTCATTGTAGCAACTCAAAATGATTCTCAGTAGTTTGTGTGGCCCCCACGTGCTTGTACGCATGCCTGACAACGTGGGGGCATGCTCCTAATGAGACTACGGATGGTGTCCGTAGTGTCCTGGGGGATCTCCTCCCAGATCTGGACCAGGGCATCACTGAGGTACCTGGACGCATGGAGGAGATTCCAGGAGACAGGTAGTTACTCTGGTTACTCTGGTTACTCTGGTGCAGTGGGACCTGGGTTCCTCCTGGTCCACGACAATGCCCGACCTCATGTGGTTAGTGTATGCAGGTAGTTCCTGGAGGATGAAGGAATTGATACCATTGACTGGCCCCCACGTTCACCTGACCTAAACCCAATAGAACACCTCTGGGACATTATGTTTAGGTCCATCTGGCACCGCCAGGTTGCTCCTCAGACTGTCCAGGAGCTCATTGACAACATCATTTTTCCCCCAGTTTAGATCTGATGTGTTTTCCAAGTGTTCCTCTAATTTTTTTTGTTGCAGTATATATATATATAATAAATATAAATAAAAAAAACAAACAAAAAAATAACAAACCTGACAGAACATCATTGTGATGATCAAGACTCTTCTGCTTGTATTTAGCAAACATCAACTGCTTGTATTGTTTATGAATGTGCTCATCTCTGTACTTTGTTGGACTTCCTTACTCAATCCCTTCCATAGTTTCATTCCACACACGGGAATGCTGTGGCTTTTCAGTGTAGTTTTCACATATCAATGTTTTAAGTTTCATTTCCCTGTAAGATCATATTTCTCCTCTCTGATTGAGAAATACTGGATGAGGTTTTTGGCTAACAAGTTATTATTAACTTTACACATTTCTCCAGCAGTTTGAAAGAATACTAAATCTGCTAATTTTAATATGTGTGATATTAAAAATAAAGGTGTGTATGTTGTCTATACTTGGTATCATGAATGATACTAATATGTGATATTAAAAATAAAGGTGTGTATGTTGTCTATACTTGGTATCATGAATGATACTAATATGTGATATTAAAAATAAAGGTGTGTATGTTGTCTATACTTGGTATCATGAATGATACTAATATGTGATATTAAAAATAAAGGTGTGTATGTTGTCTATACTTGGTATCATGAATGATACTAATATGTGATATTAAAAATAAAGGTGTGTATGTTGTCTATACTTGGTATCATGAATGATACTAATATGTGATATTAAAAATAAAGGTGTGTATGTTGTCTATACTTGGTATCATGAATGATCCTCAACATCTTTTTTGCAGTACAGTGAGTGAGTGAAGATTGCTTTTGTAATGATTACCCCATATCTCCACACAATACATTAGATATGCTAATACTTTGGTGGTTTTGAAAACAATTACTGGAAACAACCTGAGAAAGTCTTTCGAAAGTTTCACAAGAAATCCGAAACCCGGCGGGGTCCATTTGGCAATCCATGTCTGACCTGCTAATCTACTTTTTTGTTATTTTCATCCTTCATAGCATTCATGTGTTGTCACAGCAGAGGTCTGACCCTCGCCCTCGCCCTCCAGGGTCCGTGGCAGGAGGAGAGGAATCCTACCCGCCAAACACTCCATCTTCATCCGTTCATAGAGTCTGCAGGCGCTTTTTCACAAAGATGGTGAGAATGAGATTCCTGCGTTTTTTTCTTTCTTCCCGCTAGCAAACAACTTGACCTACTTCTCCAGTCGCTGACCCAATTTTCTCCAGTTTGCTAGCTAGCTAAAGCAGCGGCCAGCACAGATTCTCCAAAAACGTCATCAGAAACAGTCGGGATGGTATGGGCTACGGGCCTGTGGGCTCCCGTACTCGCAGTACTTCGTCACGTCCTGTGTTATTCCTCGCAGTCGGAACAGGGCTTGATATGTTGAAACCACGGGCGTGGGTGTGCTGGCGTTAGCTAACTGGTTAGCTTATAGCGGCGCTGGCACGGTCTCGTTGTCTCTGTTGTCAGTCGACGTTTTTACCCACATCGTGGATCACCAAATGTGGAGTTGCGATTCACAACGAGACAGGAGTGGAGGTAGGTGGCACCAATCAGCCTACTCTCCACTCAACTCAACAACAAGCTACAACTGTTTAGCAACAGCTAAGTGACTACAACAAACTCATGACCCGGAAGCGCAACATGGAACTGGACGGTATGACCGCATCAGTTTGGGAAAACATTGTTGCAAACTGCTGGATTTTGGGCTTGCTCAACTGCTGCTGCAACTCATTGACAAGACTTACTTTCCTTCTGGTTATGTCTGCGTAAATTAGACTAAAATGCTGTGGATTGGACCACGCTTGCTGTGCATCAGCAAGACTGTCCTTCCCCGGCAATTTTACCCATCTGCGGGTTCTGTTTAAACAGCACAGACAAAGAATGGGAAGGAGATGAAGTCACCCCAGCAATTTTCCACCTTCTGTGGAACCCTCGGAGCCGTAACAGAGGCGGGACGACACCAAGGCCCAACACTCAGGCTTAAAGTTAGCCTCGCTAACTCGAATGGGCAACAGGCGGCTTCGCTTCTTAAAAAGTAAAGCATCACGTTTGGCGGTTTGGGGGAGGCACTGTAGACACTACCACCGGTGGGGCTCCGGTGTTGGGGGGCGCTGGGGGTATCGCCTCTGGGGGGTTGGGTGGGCCGGACTGGGCATCCTGGTGGGCCGGGTAGGGCCTGTGGTGTGTCCTGCGGCCTGTGGCTCGCCTGAGCCTGGGCTGTGGTGGGTGGCCGGTCGGTCATGTGTCCTTGGTCCCCCCCTGCTCGGTTTGGGCGGCGTTGGGGTATGGGGCCCCCGTCCTTCCTGTTCCACTGCACCACCTCACATACATATAGGACTTTGGGGGGTGGCCTACGGTCGGGCGTGGTTGGGGAGGGGAGCTGCCTTGCGGGGCTCCTTTGCCCCTGCCGTGCCACTGACCTGTTGCCCCCCAATTTTAATCGCAGAGTAGACACTTAGGGTTTGGGGGGGCTGGTCAGGTGAGGGGCCCTCCGAGCGGCAGCTGTCCCCCGATTTTAATTGCATCATTAGCTATCATCCACATACACCCCTATCATATACATGCACACAGATACACCCCTCAGGGACACAGAGACCAGCTCTTCATAGCTGTCCTCTTTTATTTTATTTTATTTATTTATTTATTATTTTTTTAAAATTGCATAATAGACACAATCACACCTTCTCACATACACGGGTGGGGTGGGCTGGATTGGGGTGCCTCGTGCCTGTTCCGCGGCGCCTGCCTGCCAGGGTTGGGGGTGTGGCCGGGGGCCTGGCTGTCGCGGTGGCCTGGCTTGTGGGATGCCTTTGTCTGGTTCGCCTGCCTTTCCCTGGGGTGGCCCTCTGGGGCCTGTTGATGCCGGGGCTTGCGCCGGGGGGGCGGCTTGCGGTGCTTCCCCTGGACTGACACGTGCCGCGGGTTCCTCTGCGCTCTTGGGGCGGGTTCGGTGGTCTCCGGGGGGCGGTGCCGGTGCTGCGGGTGGCCCGTGTGCCGCCGCGGGGGCTTGGGGTTGCTGCGCTGCGGCGGCTGCTGGGGTGCCGGGCCGACTGGTGGGATGGGGCTTGGTCATGCTTGCGGGTACTGTGGGCCTGGGTGGGGTGGGGGGTGGGGGCGTGTGCCCTGGGGCCGGGCCCGCTGGGGGGGGTTGTGCGTTTTGTGCTCTGCTGGGCCGCTGTCTGTGTCCTCGCCTCCCCCGGTCTGTCTGCGGGCTTGTCGAGGGTGGGGCTCTGGTGGCATGTGGCTGGTCTGGCTTCTGGTGGTTGGTGGGGTTCGTTGGCTGGTCTGCTGCTGGTCTCGCCTTCTCGGCTCTGGTGCTTGGCCTCCCTGCAGCTTGGGGTGTGGTGCTCCCGCTCCCTCTCCGGGGTTTGCTGGCCCGCGGGTGTCGGTTGGCGCTGTGTGGTGGTTCGCCTGGCTGCTCGCCTGTTTTTCCGCCCGCTTGCTCAGTTTCCCGCTTTCCTCCTTGCTGACTCCTCTGTTTGACTTGCTGGTGGCGTCCTACCGTTGGGAGGGTGTGGCCTGGTGTCTTCCTGCTCCCCGGCGGTCCGCGCTCTCCGCCTGGGTTCTGGATTGTATGTCTGGGACCCCAGCTCCGCTGCTCCTTGGGTTACCAACGGGGGATAGGGCGAGGCTTCCGGGTGTGGGACAGTCGACCACTGTGTGTGCGTGTGTGTGTGTGTGTGTGCGTGCGCGTGGGTGCGTAGGAGTGTGTATGTGCGTGCGTGTGTGTACTTTTATTTATTTATTTATTTTAGTTATTTATTTTTGGGGGGGGGCATACAGGGGTTTGCTCCGTGGGGTCGGGTGCTGGGTGATACATCTCTGCCGCCCATGCCTCCGCCGGGTGGGTGGAGGGTGTGCCTCCTGCATCCCTGGGTGGGGCGGCCTGGGCTCCGCTCCCTGGGGGTGGCGGTGGGGGGGGATTGGCGTTTCCGGCATGGGTGGGCTTCTTTCCGGTTGTGGGAGCGTCTCTGGGCCTGCCGATTTGTGGCCCCTGATGCTTGTCTGCCTTTGTGGGGTGTGATCTCTTGCTGGTCTTGGGGGTTGGCAGTCCTCCGGCCCGCCGGTGCCCTGTCTTTGGCTGGGATTACCTCTCTTCGGCCCCTTGCTGGTCTTCCCGGGGGGGAGGGCTCTCTGGGCTGGCTCTTGGGGCACTGATCTTTGTGCTGCCTGCCCCTGTGGTCCTGGTGGCTTTCTGGTGGCGGGGGCCCGGCCTGGCTACTTGGGGCGGGGCTCTCTGGGAGGTGGAGGGCGGCCCCTTTCCTTTCATGCATTCTCAGTGACAATTACAGGCCCACACATTCCTGCACCTTTATATATATGAAGTCTTCCTCACATACAGAGATACCTGTACACATGTACATATGCACACTCACAGTACATACGTACTTCCCCACATTACTCACTGAGTTAACCAGGGTGTTATTATGTTGTTGGTTTTATTACAGCGACGGTGATATCAGCAGTATGACTATAGTTTTACAATGATGTGCATTACAGTAATTATCATTCTGTTCACTATCATAGTTCATCATTTCATGACTGCTATTATGTGTGATTGTCATTGACAGCTTTGTCATTGTGGTTGTTGATATTGTTTTGTCCTTATGTCCTTGTTCGTCTTTATAGTTGTCACAGACATTTATTTGCTGATGTAGTTCTGTATGTTTCTGTTGTTCTGTTCTTGTTGTCACAATTGTTGTTGTTGCTGTTGTCCTTGTCTCTCTTTTCTTTTTTTTCTCCCCCCAACTTTTCTTTTCTTTTCTTCTCTGTCCCCTCCTGCTCCGGTCCTGTCGCTCCAAATTTGCTTAATAACAAGCATCAAAGTCAAATAAATTCTGTATAACAGGGGACGTGTATATCACACTTCTCCCTGGCAGAGTAAATCTGTTGAGCACTTGATGGCATTTAGATCTACAATTCTATCTGCTTTAAAGGCTGGACAGGACAGGGGTAAAAAAAAAAAAAAAAAAGCATCAAACATCTCCATGACACATTTGACAACTTGTGTCTCGCTAAGACGAGGTCCTGCCTCCAGGCCGCTTGGTGGCACCTGTTTTCCATTAGCGGCAGCTAATGTAACATTAACTCTGCTTCCTGTTCCACATGCGCATTTAAGAATAATCCCACAAGTGTGGTTAAAACACAGAAAAAAAAAAAAAAAAAGAATAGTGTGCTTGCCAAAGGCAGCTCCTGGTCACACGCGGCGGCGTTGCATTTACTCCAAAATCAGCAAAGTCTTTGGTTTGGCCTGACCTGGACAGAGCGAGCGTGTGGGGGTTTTGTGAGTCATGATAAGAAATGGAGGAAAAAGATCACAGCTCAGCAACGAACCACGCGGACCACAACTAAGACAGAAAACAATCATTAGCTCGCTGGTTAGCAGGCGTGTTTATTTGTCACAGGTTGCTCACCAACATCATCACATGACGACCAACAACAGCTGTTCAAAACCTCCCGCCATCACCATGACAGTCCGCATCCTAAATCCTGACATGTGAGCCATGGGATCTGGCTTCCAGCCCTGGACCCCAACCCGCCACATCCTCACCTCTTGGCCTTCTTCTCCTTCATGATCTTCTTGCTCTCCTCCCGCCGCCGCTTGTTGACGGGGTTGCGGGGGTCGTAGATCTCGAAGGTGTCCTCGTCCTGCATGTTGGCGTCTTTGACTTTGTGGGTCTGCTCGTCACACTGCAGAACATGGCCCAGCCTGGACGGGATGGTCAGAGGTGGGGCGGTTAAAGGGTGGCAGCAGCGGTGGTGGCAATTGGATTTCACAAATCCAGAGTGTTTGCTCCAATAACAGAAAACTGTTAATTCCACTGAATCCATTCCTCTCCTCATATAGCTGCTACATTAGCATGTAGCTTACAGTAACCACTTTAGCTGCTACTTTAGCATACTTTGGCACAGGGGTCACCAACGTTTTTCCTTGTGAGAGCTACTTTTACAAAATGAAAATGGCCAAGAGCTACTCATTTTTGTAACATTTATTTTCGGAGCTTATTTTAAACCCAAACAAAGCGAATATGCTTGTTTTACCAGAACATGAACAAAATGCTGGTGTCCACAACTCACATGTTGTATTTCACAATGCATTTCTTTCTACTGTTCTTTCATTATTAACTGAAAACCTGAATGAAAAGCAGGCTTGCGGGCACCTCATGTGGTCGTGGGGGCTACCTGGTGCCCGCGGGCACCACGTTGGTGACCCCTGGTTTAGCACATAGCTTCGAGCAACCACTTTAGCTGTTACTTTAGCATGTAGCTAAGAATGATGAAGTTGGAAATGCTACAGAATATACTTTCCTTCTACTGCCGCCCGTTTAGGCAGCAAATTATTTGTGCCAGAATTACTGGCATCCACGTTGCAGTTGTTAACATCTTTAATGGCGAAATATGCATAAAAATGTCTGATGCTCATTGGCTGGTGGCTGTCTGGGCTGCGTTAGCCAACTAGGAATATATTCAACGTCACAGGCGGGCTGCCATGCAAAGCTACACAAGCCTTCTCCGTGTTGATTTTCTTAGCCTTTCCTCACTCAGAGTGGGTGGAGCTACAGCAGAGGCGGGGCTTTCGGGGTGAGCGTGTTGGGGGGGCACAGACACAGATGGAATAGTTTACCTCCTGTGGCCCAGACTTGACTTCCAGTGTCTGACCTGTTGTAACCCACACGGAGTGGCACACACTTCCCACTGCTGTTTTTTTAGGAGCCCCCACTACTCCTTCCTCGTCTGCCCCCTCTTCACCTACCTGGTGGGAGAGGCTGCCAGCGCCAACCGAGTCCCCCCCCCTTGCACTCACACACACTCCTGGAGACTAATGGCAACAACAGATTGTGTTATTGTAAATCTCGGGCTCCCACACATGGTATTCATTTCAAACTGGACTGGCCGGCGCTGCACACTTTCAGATCTGTGCTGAAAACCAGAATATGAGAGCAGAATGCAGCGTCAGGATCCATTTCCTGGAGGCGCGTACGTACTGTACGTACCCCTGAACTTTGGCACACATTTAGCCGCAGACGTAACGTGAACGGAGGCAACGCTAGTCTCTGGAAAGACGGCAGGTGCAGGTAATGAGCCCCCACTAGAGAAGCCGTGAGGGTTTGCTGCGAGACGTTCATGGAATGTTAGTCGCTCCGTCACCTACCAGCCTTTGTCATCGTCCTCGGCCAACTCCTCCTCGTCGTCCTCCACCTCGGGAGCATCGTTGATAGCCGACGACAACTTCGACTTAAAGCGGTTGAGCAGATCCATCGTCTGGCGAAGAAGCAAAGACTAGAATTGTTGAACCTCACGACCCGCTGGTCCTTCCAGCCACTTACGTTCGTATCAAAGCTCTCCTGACACAGAAGTGCATAAGCGGCGGTAGAAGATGAAGACTTCTTTACCTGCTCTTCTCTCCCCGAGCCTTTCTTCTTCTTGCCTTTCCTCCGCTCCTCGTACTTTTTCCTCTCCTCCAGATACTCAGCCACGGCCTCGCTGGTGGGCTTTTTCACCTCTGGAGGAAACAGGAGACACATCAAGACTACGGTGCGAAGCATGTCAGCAGCAAATCTGCTTTGGTTATCTTTATTAGCTGAGAGATCCACTCAGTCATGACTCAGCATATCACAATGAAACACTGAACTGCGGCACCGTGAAGTTCTCCAGCGCTTTGACAGATGAGCTCAGCCAGACATGTCCGGCATCACCATCAGACGGCAAAGATAAAAGGAGGACCGCCATCTTGCTGATCTGTGGCAGCCATCATAGGAGAAGCGGCGCGGGTGGAAGTGGTCTCATCTGGGATTGACATCGCTCTGCGGGAATCCACTGGCGCTTGCCAAAGCCGTGCCTGAGATGAAGATGTAGTGGGCTTGGGCCTCAACAGAGTAACCTCTCACTTCATCTTCCTCCACACTTGGCTTACATTGCAGGAAGCAGCCGCTGCATGCATGCCTCACTCTCTTAAAAAGACACGTCAGTCATCCCTCCTTTACGGCAGCTCACAGGCTCCACACCCGACCACGTTACATTGATTTCTGCAATGTGGGATTCAATGCTAATCAATGCAATATTGTCATAGTTAGAGCATAGAAAACCTGTTTACATCTTTCTAAATATCCTTTTTAACATGATTAGAGCCCTGTAGACATGAAATAACACCCCTACAGTCACCTTTACACCCGCACAGCAGGCTAGTGAGCTAACCAGCTAGCCTTGAATTTATTTCTTTGAAACTTAAGAAGCCAAGAACTTACCGCTTCCACACGGAATGGGAGGAGAGGTGCTTTTCTGTGTATCATGTGGGACATGCCATGGCTGACTTCAGGCAGCATTAAGGTAATGTCATGTAAGCTAATGTGTCATTACTGCCACCTAGTGACCACAATGCTACATATCACTTGGATTTCCAAATGCTTTGGCTAATAATAGACCGTAGTCTACCACCAAACACACATCATTTATGAAAAACCACGAGGGAGTGATCACCGAACCACCATACTGTGAGGGATGACTGTACAGTGGAACCTTCGTGAGTGTCATTCATTCCTTCCAGAAGGTCCGACTCTAACCCAAACGGACGCTAACTGAACCATAAGAAATCATGTCAATCCAATTCATCCCTTCCAGAAAGCTGAAAGTGTTCAGGCAAAACATGCTTTTATGATTGTACACGCATGTGTAAATGCATAGAAATGATAAAGGATAAACGACCATTGAAGGCTACATTGACCTTCACGGAAGACGTGATTGTTGATGTGAGTGTTCCCAAAGACATAGCAAGACACCACACGGACAACACCTTCCTGTTTTGCCATGACTTATTTCTAAAATAACCCAAAATGGAGCCTATTGACTATTGAATTGAAGTCACTGAGGACGTCATAGACGGGCTACGTACTGTAGCTGACTTCCACGTCCAGCCGCCATTTTGTTAGCAAGGTAGCTTCTTTGTTAGAAGCTAAGCTGAAGACGTTTTGCGATAAAAATGCATCAAGACTCATGCTTTACTCATGCAGTGTATTAACACAACAAAACATGTGCTGTATTGTATGCTAACTGGAAAACATACGCCAACCGGGGCGGAAGCAAACAGAGGGTCCACTGTGTTCTGCAAAAGTGACGTTCTAACGGTAACGTCTCCCTAGGGCTGTTTATGTTCTGAAAAAAGGTAAGCTTCACTACACATCTTAAAATGCAGCCTGGTCCTCTACCAACTATCCAACAGTCAGATCCACAGGTGGGAGCTGGAAGTTGGAGTCTTTCTTTTTTCTTTAGCAAACAGGCTAGCCTAGCATGATGTTACTGTTGTGTAATGTTAGCACTTTAGCTACAGTATAATATAATAGCGTCTCACAGCTGGCCTGGTGGAACTGGAAGAGGTGGTCGGAGACCGGGAAGTCTAGACTTCCCTACTGAGACTACTGAGACTGCTTCTCCTGTGACCCGGCCCGCATAAGTGGAAGAAAATGGATGGACGCAATCAGCAGCGCCTCTGCTGGTTGCGCACTCCAAGAGACTGATGATCCTATTCACATCTCTTCTACTGTTCATCCTGCTCAGCACCAAACCAAGCCACTGGGTGGGAATGTGAAGTTGGCTACAAAGTCGTGGACTGTCTGCAGGTCCAGTGGAGAACAAGAAGAACATGTAAACACACAATTCATTTCCCGCCAATGCTGAGTGTAGTTTTCCAATGGATGTCTGGTGAACAGACTCACCGGTCGTGAAGTCACCAAGTAGCAAAGTCTGTTGGCCTGAGGTGCCGCCTAATGGCCCAGCAGTTTGTCACCCCGCAAACCTTCAGCTGCTCCAAACAAATGAGCTAGCAGAAACAACACTGAGGCTCCATGTCGGCTTGGAGACTTCAAGGTGCCCATCTACCTGCCTTGCACAACAGAAGCTCAGTCTGTAAGGACGTCGCTTTGACATCGGAACTGACCCAGACAAGACAGACATGCTTTCTGAAGCTTCCGCTTCATTGCCGAGGTGCCCTTGAACAAGAACTGTGCAAAGCCACTGGAAAGAGTGATGGGTCGTCCAAAGTTGCAGCAAACCAGAGTGCATGACCTGTGACCTCAAGCTACAACGATCCTGAGGAGGTGACCAGGGACTTAATCACAGAGATGACAAAACATCTCCATCATCACTCAACCCTGGCTCTCGCTAACATGGACGCTGCTCGAGGGGGTGCAAGCTTCTTGGGCTTCCTGATTTATACGTGTGGCAAGTGATCGCCTTCCATCAGACACGATGCTGGATGCTGAACGATGATGCCCCCGGGCCGTGCCCAGCGAGCACACATCAGCCTCTCCAGCTGTTGTCCCAAACCACTATCTTTAGCTTTCTCGCTACATTCCTCCCCTCTCCTGTCACCTGGGATCCGTCGGGGAAACAAATCACGAAGTCGGTGTTGTAGTCTTCATAGGACACTCTCCCCGCGCCCACCTCTGCAGCTTTTTAAGGGCGCCCATCTCTGACGCAACCTTGCTGCCAATCATCAATCAAGAAATCATTTTGGATGGTTTATGCTTTGAGGCCCAACCATTATGACACTAATAAGAATTAAATATAAATACAGTGTTCCTTCTCTTATCACCAACCATAGGTTCCCAAAATAGCCCGCAATAAGTGAAATTTGTGAAGTAGCCAACTGTATTAGTTTACAAAGATGATATACTGTATGTTTTAAGGCTGTAAAAGCCTCACCTCGCCACACCCTTTAGACACTTTTCTCAGACAGGTATGAACATTTTCTCACACTTGAAACAATGTCAAAGTTCAAGTACACTAAGTCCACAACTAACGAACACAATTGGTTCCAGACGACCGTTCTACAGTAAAGTGGAATTGTTCTTAAGTAGGGTAAAAGGTAATATTAGCAATGATATAGGTACTACATGTACGTGTATACATATACAGTATATGTGTATGTATGTTATCACCAATGATATAGGTACTACATGTACGTGTATACATATACAGTATATGTGTATGTATGTTATCACCAATGATATAGGTACTACATGTACGTGTATACATATACAGTACATGTGTATGTATGTTATCACCAATGATATAGGTACTACATGTACGTGTATACATATACAGTATATGTGTATGTATGTTATCACCAATGATATAGGTACTACATGTACGTGTATACATATACAGTATATGTGTATGTATGTAAATATGAGTTTGGATGCAGTAGTAATATTAAACCAGGATCATTAATGAAAAAAACAATAATAAAAGTGATATAATAATACGTAATGATAAATGTTATTTACCTTTGAAGAGGAGTGGTCGAGCATACGTCGTTGTGGAGGAGGAGGAGGAGATATTGAAAAAAAGGACAAATGGTGGTGGTGGTTAGACTCTTCTAAAAGAGGTAGTGTTCTGTGGGTGGTGTAGAATTAAGCAGGCCTATTAACTCTTCATCAACTTTAATCACACGCTCTGTCCAGGTTGTACAATTTATCTTTCCACTTAGCTTTACACTGTATCTCCCCAGCGTCTAACTCTTCCTCTGTTGGTCCCATTAGCTCTAAGGTGCATTAGCAGTGTCACAGTGCCCTCTACTGGTCAAGCATGTACAGTAGCAGTACAATAGACCAGTCGGCTTGTGTTCGCATCCACGAATGTTCGCTAATCGGGTGTTCGTAAGTTGGGGACCTAGTGTGTATATACAGTATATATATACTGCTCAAAAAAATTAAAGGAACACTTCAAAAACACATCAGATCTAAACTGGGGGAAAAATGATGTTGAATATGTTTCCTGATAATAAGTGGGTGATGTATTAGTAACAAAATGATGCCACATCATTTGATAGAAATGAAAATGATCACCCTATAGAGGGGGGAAATCAAAGACACCCCAAAAATGAAAGTGAAAAAATGATGCAGCACACTGGTCCATTTAGCTAAAATGTCATTGTAGCAACTCAAAATGATTCTCAGTAGTTTGTGTGGCCCCCACGTGCTTGTACGCATGCCTGACAACGTGGGGGCATGCTCCTAATGAGACTACGGATGGTGTCCTGGGGGATCTCCTCCCAGATCTGGACCAGGGCATCCATGAGCAAGTTCAACCTGAGCACATGCGACAGACGTGAAAGGGTGTGGAGATGCCGTGGAGAACGTTATGCTGCCTGCAACATCATTCAGCATGACCGGTTTGGTGGTGGGTCAGTGATGGTTTGGGGAGGCATATCCCTGGAAGGATGCACAGACCTCTACAGGTTAGATAATGGCACCCTGACTGCTATTAGGTATCGGGATGAAATCCTTGGACCCATTGTCAGAACCTACGCTGGTGCAGTGGGACCTGGGTTCCTCCTGGTCCACGACAATGCCCGACCTCATGTGGCTAGTGTATGCAGGTAGTTCCTGGAGGATGAAGGAATTGATACCATTGACTGGTCCCCACGTTCACCTGACCGAAACCCAATAGAACACCTCTGGGACATTATGTTTAGGTCCATCCGGCACCGCCAGGTTGCTCCTCAGACTGTCCAGGAGCTCAGTGGTTGACAGACTACAACACTTCCCACAATGCAATTCTTCTTAAAGGGCCAGGCTCGGCCTGCAACAGTGTGCATAAACACTACTGATGACATAACAAACACTCCAGGACAAAGTGATGCGCCCCCTCCACTATTTGAGAATGGACCAAAGCCTACTTGTGGTTACCAACTACCACTAAGGAAATGCTAACTTCCTTAGCATCAGGTTTCCTTATTTATTTAATGGCATAGGTGCAAAGTGGAAGATATGGTCCCAAGCTTCCATCCGAGCCTGGATGATATCTGGCCCTGCCCCAGTCTGGAGATTCACAAAAATATGACATTCCTTTGGTTCCACGCTCTTGTTTGCTTGGTTTTGCTGCTTCACTTCAAAATCTGGTCTGGAAGAAATAATCTCCAAGAAACATTTTTAACTTTTGATGTTTCAAAGACAGAAATCATTTGTCAATGACGTGAGAAAATAACCAAGCCATGATTTGCTGCAGTCCACCCCAGCCCACTCCCACCCTGCAAAACTTGCCAGGTCACTTGAAGTGAACGAGAATGGAGAATCTGAGATTTAAAGCTCGGAGGGACGAGCGTGTCCACGCTAACGTGCAAGCGTGCTCTGCAGCGCAGCGGCGCTTGTGAGATAAAACAAGCGTTGGCTAGCAGAGAGAGTTTAAAGTTGTCTTGCAAGCATCCATCTTGCCTGCTGTGGCCACAGGCCCATGTCATGGAACAATTCACTGTCGTGGATTTCTGCTCCTGGCGCAGCAGTAAACCCAGCAAGGCCTTAAAGCAGTGAGGACCACATACTGAAACAAAGGATGCAACTTTGCCACTCTGATGTTTGGTCAAGATATGCTAAGAAGTAGAACATATTCATCCTGGGATGTACCAAAAACCTCCTCCCTCTGAGAACACAAATCACCATCTACAGGGCACACATATGACCACTTATGGAGTATGCTTCTCCTATTTGGAGTGGAGCAGGCGCCACAGCAGTTATACACTCTTGGCAGGCTGCAGAGGAAAGCCCTCCCATTACTAAAAATCGAGGAACCACTCGAACACGGGAGGAGAGTCGCATCCCTTTCTTCATGAAACCCTCCATTGAAATACTGTAGCTCCAATCCTGCCTGAGGAAGCAACAAAGCATGCATAGCGGATGATGGCACAATTCCGCTTGTACCTCTGTGTAAGTGGCGAGTAAAGGCTGATTCTGATTCTGAGAACTCAATCTTCTGCATACGTAACCAATATTCCCAAGTCCGACACCCAGTGTCATCTTTCCAGCCAGGTTGTGGAACTCCCTCCCACTGAGTATGCTTGCAGAGACTCCTCACATGTATTGTTTCAAGTCAGCAGTTAATGCACATATTTAACGATATTAATAGTGAATGAAATACAAATGGGCTTTTTTTTGTGTTGTGGCTATTTATACCCACGACATTTTAGGGCCGTTTTTCATCTAATTGATGGCACCACCAGGCCTTGAACCTAATAAAAAAAGAAAAAAGTGCATCCCCATCGTGTGGTTTTGAAAGAGCATTAAAATACGCCTTGCATTAGCCACTTAATTACAAAAAAACAATAAAAGACCCAAAGAGCAGCCCACATACCCTCCTTGACTTCCTCCACAGCAGGCTTGGATCCATCTTCTCTTTGCTTTAAAGCCTTCAGCTCCTTCTTCAACTGGCGGACTTCTTTGCGCAACTCTTCACTGCGGAGGGAGAAACATGTCCAAAATGTTAACCACACAAACAAACTCCAATTTGCATTCTGAGCTTGCGTTAAAGGACAAACGCTGCAACCGAGGAAAGCTTCAGGATGGGTTCCCCGAGTGGGAATCTTGACAGGAACTGACCAGGCAGGGACAACATACGACACACACGACCCGTCAGAAGCTTGGGAAGTGTCTCCAAACTTTGGACTGAGTCTCTGTCCTGGCTGGCTGACTGCAAAAATGCTAATAGAGTGTGAACCCTTGCCTGTCCTGCTTCACTTGCTATGGGACCAGCATGCTATACATATACTGTATACTGTATCAGCATGATTGTGATTGATTATGGAGCCCGTGTGATCATCCATGCACAGAAGACCAGTGTTTGGATGCATCTTTAAACTCTTGACACCTCAGTATGGATGCTAGTAAAACTTGTTTACACTCTCCCGTGTTCCAGCCCAAGCAAGGTGGGGGAATCCATCAGGCCTCTGTTACCCACACGGCCGAGCCACTTGGCAGGCGGCCCGAAAGCCGGACTCCTGCAAAGTCCAGAAGGGACGTGGATTCCTGTCTGCCTGGCATGACGCATGGTCGTGCGGCCCGCCCGGTTGCAGGTGTTCTGCTGAGGCCTGATGGTATTTGTCTTCCTGGAGAGCCTGACACCTGCACCTTCTCTTCTGCACGACCAAAAAGCTCAGGTAAGCTGCGGCATCTGGGCCCCTGGAGGAGAAACATGTGAAGCATCTCCAGACTAAACAATGACAGCCTTTCTTCCTGACGTCTGCTTCTCCACTCTGACCTTAATGTCCTCGGGACGTCCCATTCCTGGTGTAAGTCAGCCACATTGTGTGCTGCAACTCCACTACGTAGAAATGTTTCAGGCCTGCGTGCACGCCCCAACTGTTCGCAAGTCATTGGCCGGTCTACTCTTAACCTGATCAGCTATATATACATATATATGTGTATACACACACACACACACACACACACACACACACACACACACACACACACACACAGTATACAAGTACATGCACACACTGTGTGTGTATACTTACACAGTACAATATAGATTTTTTTGTCCAGCTTTCCTTTTCCTTTCACTTTTCCCCCCAACAAGACTAAACAAGTTATAAATTCTATTAGAATATGTACTAATAAAATATTGGTTCATAAAATACAATAAAAACTTAGCATATAAGAAAATACTGTATATTGTATGGTGATATATATATATATATATACACACACACACACACACACTGTATATATATATATATATATATATATATATATATATATATATATACTGCCTATAGATAAAGTTCAAATAAAATATTTGAATTTTAATGATCAACCTACTCGGTTGGACACAAGAAATGACAAAGTGACTCGCGCATATTTCACTCCTCTGACGGGCCTCTTCGTCCTGACGCCATTCAGCTGTGACGTTTTTGTATCCTTTTTAAAACATATTCCTCCTGCCGTCATATTTTAATCCTCCTCGTCATCCTCCTTCAACCAAAGATTACAGCTGCAACCTCTACCTTCCTTCAGCATGTCCAGAAGCCCAACGTTTTGTGCGATGGTACCCACGGTGGGCTTTTAACAAATGTCAAAAGAAGAGAGTAGGGAAAGAAACCCAAAAGCACACAGAAGCAAAAAGGAGAGGAGTGGTAGTCCCTTATGTAGCGGGGGTCTCCGAAAAACTCCAGAGGATCTTATGGCAACACAAAATTCCAACCTATTTTAAACCAGTAAATACCCTGAGACAAAAATGAGTGCATCCTAAAGACAAGGCTCCAAACCAAAAACAGAGCAATGTGGTCTATTCCATCCACTGTAAAGATGAGGAATGCAAAGAGCACTACATTGGGGAAACTAAGCAAATGCTCCAAAAAAGGCTTTATCAACATCGCAGGGACAATTCTAGTGGTCCTCAATCAGCAGTACATCTACACCTTAAAGCTACCAATCACTCTTTTCAGGACAGCGAGGTAAAGATTTTGGCCAAAGAAAACAGATGGTTTGAAAGAGGAGTAAAGGAAGCTATTTTTGTCAAACAACAGAACCCATCATTGAATCGGAATGGTGGTTTGAGGTTTAATTTGGACCCTGTGTTCAGCAGGTTACTGAGACCAAAACCCACAGCTCTTAGTCTTGCAAATGAGGTGAAGCCAGGGCCGAGCCAGAACAATAGATGCTAACGAGCCAGTATCAGAGTCGTTCATACCCAACTACAGGGAGCTACACTTCCCTTTGATCGGAGGTGCTAATGGGAGGAGAGGATTATACCACTACTCCGCCCAGGCTTAGTGTAAGGAACCAATAGGAGGAGGGCATTGCCACACCAATTCCGCCCACTCTTACTGTATTTAAGGCCTAGGCTACCAGCACTTGTTAGTTCGCTGACAAAGCTCTTCGGATGAGGAGCGAAATGTCCGACACATTCTTCACAGAAGTACGGATGAAGTCTCATGAAGCCTTTTCCTTGTGTTTCAATATGTTTTACTGTGTTTCAATATGTTTTACTGTGTTTGAATATGTCTTATTATGTTTGAATATGTTTTACTGCTTCAATGTTTTACTGTGTTTCAATATGTTTTACTATGTTTCAATATGTTTCACTATGTTTTACTATGTTTGAATAAGTTTTACTGTGTTTCAATACGTTTGAATAAGTTTTACTCTGTTTGAATGTTTTACTGTGTTTGAATATGTTTTACTGTGTTTCACTATGTTTGAATACATGTATGTTTTACTGTGTTTGAATGTTTTACTGTGTTTGAATGTTTTACTGTGTTTCAAAATGTTTCATCATCATCATCATCAACTTTATTTCAGACATATGCATGGTCCATAGAACAATATACAGTATATAAAACAAAAACAAACAAACAAAAAAATCCACACAATTAAAAATGGCTATCTCTTGCTATATAGATTAAGGCGCCAGTGTTTTTCTACAAACTAGAAAAGAACCTGACTGAGCTTTGTTCAGGGTTGGTCAGTACACTTATGATGCTGTTTGCAGAGGATGTTAGCCTACACATACATCTGTACATGAGGTTCCGTAACACAGCAGCACAAGTTGGTACAGCAGCCTGGACAAACATTTGACTGGCACTAGTCCAGCGGGGCACCTTAAGCAGCATCCTCATGCCATCCTTGTATGCCACCTGAAGCTTATGTATACTGCTTTTTTTATAATGCTGCCACAAGTGGGCAGTATACATAGGAGTACAATATGCTTTAAAAAGTGCAGTTTTAACAGATACTGAGCACATAGAAAACTTACGAACAAGCATATTAGTTTGTGCATATTGCATACAACATTGTCTATAAATGTCTCTATCATCTGTCAGGTCAGTGGATTTGTAATGACCCAAATATTTCACCTCATCATAGACTTTTAGGATGTTATCTGCCAGTGAGAAGTCAGGGAAAGTTAATTTCATGTCCTTGTTACTCCTGACAATCATAATATTGCTCTTTTCTGAATTATATTTAATATGAAAGTCTAGGCCATACTGTGAACAAACCCTTAACCACTGCTGTAGACCAGCACTGTATGGAACGAAGATCACCAGATGGTCAGCATACATCAGGTGGTTTGTGGGAGTATCACCAACCCGACAGCCAGTCCTACATTCATTCAGCAGCTTAGATAGATCATCCATATCCGTGTTCAAAAAACAGGGAGACAAAATCCTGCCTTGTCGCACCCCATTCCCAACATGAAAGGGAGATGATGCAGAGTTTCCCCATTTAACAAACATAGACTGCTGAGCAGACCAAAACACTAACATTCTTATTCAATATTTTGGGACACCTCTATTATACAATTTGTGAAATAACCTTTCATGATTTATATGGTCAAAAGCCTTTGAGGTGTCAGTAAAGCAAACAAAAATGGTAGTATTGGGCTCATAGTAATGTTTCTGCCATAACTGAGTAATTTCATGTGGTCCGTTTGCCCCATCAATATTTGTTGGCAAAGACGTTTTAAAAGTGTTCAATCTTTTGATTTCTTTCCAAAATTCAATAGGACTATTGTTTTGTCATTTTTCTGCAAGTGAGTCTGATCTCAATGTATTTTCATTCCTCTTAATAAATCGTAGGATATATTTAAAATTTGCATTTGCCTGTTTCTTATAGTCAGATAAGGGACCATGTTTAGGTTTTCCTGCTTCAACCCACAGTTTAAAAGCTCTTCTGGCCTCAGCATGAAGCTCTTCTGCATATTCATTCCAGCCTGGCCTGGCTTTATATTTTTTTTGTTCCATTGACAGACTTGCTTGAGATAATAAGGGATTCTACAATTTTCTCATACAGGGAGCACAACTCTAGGTAGGCCATGTTGCACATTCTTACAATTCATATCACGACATGTAACTGTACTTTTTGACAATTCAATTTTACTCAGTAAAATATCAGACTGGGTACTGTAAAGATGAAAATCTTGCTCGGTCAAATTGGCCCAATTTATTTTCCCTTCTTCTGAGTTGTCACTCACAGGCAAGAGGGCTGGCAAATTGCCCATATTTATGGATAAAGAAAATGGTACATGATCAGATGTTGCGAACTCATAATTGATCCTGAAGGCCTCTATAGAGTCATGTGCATCTTCAGTGCAGATGCAGTGGTCTAACCATGATGAGTGCCATGCTTCACTAATGTAAGTGTAGCTATCCAGTGGCAAGAGTACTTCACTGGACAGAGTCAACCCATTATTGGAACAGAATCGCTTTAAATGATCAGCAAATGCAGATTTTGAATCTGACACATCAGCATTCATGTCACTCACGATGAAGAAACAAGTAGAAGGGTTGTCCTGAACATATGATAAAACATAGGCCAACCTATAAAGGTATTCATACTCATTGTGGGGACTTTCATAGGGTGTGTATACGTTTAGTATAATAAAAATTTTACCCCCACAGCTGAACTCTATTCCTATAGCCCAATCAACATCAAGTCTAACCACTTTAATCAATTGATCATATCTTTTATGCCTATCTTTTATATATAAATAAGGACATCAGTATTTAAAATGTGATTTGTAGAATAATAAATATGAAAAGGTAAGTCAATTGATTAGCTGTAAAAATAAATAAATAAACTTCATAAGTCATCATATATTTGTCATCAATTCCATTTAAATGCAATTTCTTCACCATTTCAAAGCATAATAGAATAATGGATTAATATAAGCCTGCAATGAGTAAGTCCAAATGTGTCCTTGCTACTGTATGTATCATTTTGGGTACAAGTGTATGTGAGATGATAAATGAAGGCCTGAAGCTTGCTGGGTCATATACCAGGAGAAGCCTCCAGTGGTCAGAGAAGGTGATGGTCCATGAAGACCAGACAGCCATAGAAGCGTCCCTAAAGGGAGATCATATAAAAGTTTAGGAGAGGCTGTGCAGCTGTGGCAGGCCAGCTGCTGTCCTTCTCTTGGTCAAACGAAAAAGGAGTGAAACCTAAAAAGAGCTGCGGATGATTCACTTTTCATCAAGAAAGCATATGAGGTGACTGGCAGCGGCCCAACGAGTCTCTCGTGATTCAGAAGCTCCAGAAGACTCGGGTGTCTGGCAGGAGTCTGAGGCTGACACAGGAATTTGACAATGCCTTAAAATAGCCATGTGATGACTGTTTGCCTCCTCAAAAAACTCTGAAATACATCAGCATGGGCCTACTTGTCCTTTTTGGACTTCTACAAATTCTGGCTTTACAACCTTGGAGTGAGACATAAAGAGTTAAAGGTATATTCCAAAAAGTTCATTGAACACCTTGGTGCTACCACAAGGATGCCTCTAAGTGATGCGGACCACTGTGCTGGAATAACAAGACGGCCGGGTGAACTCGCCTTGGAAGGGGGTGGTGGTGATTGGGGGGGGGGGGGGGGGGGGGGGGGGGGCACTCTGCGGCTTGGGCCGGGGCCAAGCAGAACTGTGTGCTGCAGAGGCCAGGAATCCAAACCTCAACGCAGGAATTTGCATGACTCTGCACAGCGATCCAGACCGACGCACACAACCCACCAAGGGTCCCGGCTTTTACAACACCGTCTGTCTCGCAAGGACCCCCCCACACCCCACACCCCAAAAACGCTCTGGTCGCTATGACGCCAGACATCAAAGCATCTTGGAGAATGCAAAACATCTGATAGCAAATGCTAAACAGTTAGCTATGGCGCTCCTTTTATACCCGTATAGTCGGGATAGACTTACTGTAGATAGACATGCACTGTCAAGCGCTTGCTTGCTAGTTTTGCAATACCGGTGCGTTCATCCTTCACAAGCCTACCTTATACAACGTGTATAAGGCAACACATTCGTAACTGTTGTTCAAGTGTAAAAATAAGGTCAGCCCTGTTAAGAGCAAATAAAAATGTCTGAACTTGAATGACAAACAACTAAAGTGCAATGCTAAGTTGCCTTTCATCACAGACGTGGCCCACATGTCCCATTCATTAGCAAGCAGGGGTGTCCCAAGTGTGGCCGGTGGCCATTTTCAGCCTGCAGCACCTTTTAAAATTAATTTGATTAAAAAAATGAATTCATTGTTCATGAAATACATTATTTTAAAATTATTTTCTAATATTTATTATTTTTAGCCATGGTATTTTTATTATACATGTTTTAATGATGTACTATTTTTATTATTCTTCCATAGTCTTATTATTTTTAGTGATTTATTAAGTATGAATTTAAATGATGTCTAAATGATGCTATAAAGCGTAAAAGGAGGTGAACCAGTGTTCATAGTAAAACATAAGTCTTGTCGACAGCCAACAGTCTTGCTTCAGCCTCGATGGAAGAAAACAGCCAGAAAAAGCCAAAGAAAGAGCAAAACACACATTCCTCACATCCTTCCTTGCGGAGGTCTCGTGAGATATGCTGACTGTGCACGGTTCAAACTGGCTTCCAGTTTAGAAGCCAGAAATTGTTGGTCAAATTCCAAATTGTACAACCTGAGCACTTTCGCTGCATTTCCGAGACTCCAAACTCGACTGTTCCAGACGTGCACGTCTGTCTGGACGCCTTTCCAGCCAGCCAGCGCCCCATGCAGGGTCGATGTGCTGCACTGGGCCCTGAGTTCTGTAAACCTGGCAGCTTCCAAACATACACAATCCTGTAGCCAAGCGCTGGATTATCTCAAGTGGTTTTCCACACGCACACACACACACACACACACACACACAGAATAACTTGTGAATCTCTGCAAGGCCTCAGTGTGTGAGCGTATGGGCTTGTGTCCACAGAAGCCATCCAGTCCTGGTGTGGACCACGCATGTCTGATGACCCACTTAGGATGGGTGCATGGATGATGATGCAATACTATAAAACAATAAAGATTGTCGGATGCCATGTCGCTGTGTAAAAGTGTGTATAGGGTTGGATCTGACGTAGCTACTTTGGACACACCTTATTAGATGCGTGCAGGTGTACCTATTATTCTGACTTGTGACAGCGCCCCCCTCCACAGGTGTTGGTCCTCCTCCCATTCAGAACACTTGAAAGCCCTGATGGAACACAAGCGCTGGCCAGGCAGGAGTGGGGTAGGGATGGTTCATGGTGGGGTGTTAGGACCCCCCCCCCCCATACAACAACGTCCCCTTTGTGCAGGACTAAGAGTGTACCTTGCAGCCTGCTCTGTGATGGCCTGCCAAGACAAACCACTGTGTTGGGTTACACTTCTTGTAGCAAAACAATCTGTGCTTGTGTTTAATAAACTACACTCTGTCGGCTCCATGCCTGGCTGTCAGTCAAGCGCACGCACGCACACACACACACACACACACACACACGCACACACACACACACACACACACACACACACACACACACACACACACACACACACACACACACACACACACACACACACAGTTTATCCCATTAGCGCTAATGAGAGGGGCAAGCTTGATGATGCATGTTGAAAGCTACCTGTTGAGGAGACGACCGCTCTCTCTCCAATCAGGTGTTTTTTGTTAGGGTTTTTTTTTACCCCTCGCACATTATCGCCTCTCATGCACCTGCGCTGCCACCCGCTTCCACTTCAGCACGCTCAGTCATTAAAAGCATCAGCACTTGGACACTCCACAAACGTGCTATGCTGCTCTTTTTTTGGTTGCTATGTGTTTGTTATATGAACAGCTTTTGGACATATAGGGTGTTTTATCTCTGACATGGTAGAACCACATAAACCATCTCGAGCTCTGAGAAGGTCCGCTGCTGGTGCCCAGAGTCAGGACTAAACACGGCGAGGCTGCATTTCAGTTTTACGCTGCCAAAGTCTGGAACTGTCTTCCAGAAGATGTGCGACAATCCTCAACTTTGGCAACGTTCAAATCCATCTCTGCAACCTCAAATGTCCGATCCAATCCAAACTCTTCTACTCAACTGTGCACATGACAACGAAAACTATTTTATCTGCTCTCTCCATTGTTAGTCTTTTTTGGATTTTATGGAATGATTTCTGGAATTTTGTGTCATGATTTGATGTTTTTATGGAATGATTTTATGAAGTGATTTTACTCTTCTTTTCTATAAAGCAATTTGAATGACCTTTTGTATGAATTGTGCTCTAGAAAGGACCTTGCCTTGCCTTATTTTTTTGGATGATTTATTACTTAATTTAATTATGATTTATTTTATTCACATTCTATTTACTATATATTTTCATCATTATTACTCATTTTATTACAAAATAATGTACATTATTTCTATATTTGATTATATTCCCTTTAAAACAACTCATCTTAATTAGTCAATTAATTTGTCATATTAATATAATAATATTACAATTTAAATTGTGCTGTAGAAATGTTTTAAAAATAATGTGGTAATGATCAGCTAAATACTGAAAAACTATTTCGAAGTTTAGTCTAATTGAAGGAGGAGGAGGAGCTGTGGTAATACGAAGATCAACAGCGCCCCCAGAAGGGAATCACCGTGTATTACAAGTGTTTAGATGTGCTACCTCCGGCTGCTCTTCTTCCCCCTTTCTTCTCCATCCTCAGGCACCCTCGCTTTGTCTGCGCCCTTCTGCAGCTTCGCTCGGACCAGCTCGCTCGCCTTCTCGCCTTCGTCGTCCTGGAGGAACACGGCCATGATCCACCCGTAAGACAAGAGCTCCAATTCAGTGTCTTCAGGCCTGACTTACCTGGGATTCATCTCCAGATGCCTTCTCTGCTCTTTTAAAGGGAAACGTGTTTCAATATCAAAGCAGTAAAGCAGAAGAATTCAGTCTTCATCACTCGGCCACTTTGCTTACTTATCCACAACCGGAACGGAGCTCAGTCTGGGATCGTCCTTCAGGAGGTCGTGACTGCTTTTGCTTTTCCCCTTCAGGCTCTAAGGAGACGAGACACGACGGTGGCGAGACGCTGACGCAAACATGGGAGCTTGTGTGACGGATTACTACCTGACTAACTTGGTTGACCATCTCCTCGTCCTCTTCGGCCTCCTCCCCAAATGACAACAGACTGAAATTCCTACAAAGAAAAACCCCAAACAAATAATAATCAAAGATGCCTGGTCCTCTCTGCAGTTGAGTACATAAATACACTTTGGTAATACTGACTTTGTGGCTTTTGACTGCGACTTCTTCCCTTCTTCCTTATCTTTTTCTTTTTTTCCCTTCTTTGTTTCCCGCGGTTCAATGTCATCAAAAGGTGAATGCAACACCTAAAAGGGCAAACAAGAAGATACACCCCATCAGGTGAGCATCCCATCCATCCATCCATTGTCTATACCGCTTCTCCTCTTTTAGGGTCGCGGGGGCATGCTGGAGCCTATCCCAGCTGACTTCGGGCGACAGGCGGGGTACACCCTGAACTGGTCGCCAGCCAATGGCAGGGCACATATAGACAAACAACCATTCACACTCACATTCATACCTATGGACAATTTAGAGTCGCCAATTAACCTAACATGCATGTTTTGGAATGTGGGAGGAAACCGGAGTACCCGGAGAAAACCCACACACATGCAAACTCCACACAGAAATGCCCAAGGGAGAATCAAACCCAGGTCTTCCCGATCTCCAGACTGTTACTGTGTTGGCCAACATGCTAACCACTAGACCACCGTGCGGTCCAGGTGAGCATCCCAAGATGTCCAATATGCAATAAAACGTCTTACTTCTGTACTTTTGATCTTGTGGGGATTTAATGGCCGTTCATCGCCGTCACACTCCACCTCTGCCAGCCTGAGCATGTTATACACAGTGTCGCCTGTCACCTGAAAGGGCACTCGTTTAGGACGGATGTGGTGCCCAGCACAAGCATGTAAAACTCAGCGTCAATCACCTTGCCGAATATGGTGTGTTTGTTATTGAGCTCGTCTGCACGGCCCAGTGTGAAGAAGAACTGACTACCGTTATCATGCGGCCCGGCGTTCGCCATGGCAACTAAGCCTCTCCGGTTGAAGCGCAATCTGGAGTGAAATTCATCCTGAGGGTGGAAGTGAGGACAAACATTACAGCCAATACACTCTGTGTTTAGCAAACAAAGCTTCATGTGTGCTGTTTGAAACACCAGTCCAACCTTGAACGTCCTCCCATATATGGACTCTCCCCCTGTCCCGGTCCCAGTTGGATCCCCACCCTGGACGATGAATTCAGGCACCACTCTGTGGAACTTGGTCCCATCGTAGTAACCTTAGGACATCAGGAGAGTAGAAAGCATTACTAGTGCAAACATATACTGCATGCATTTCTTCATCTATTCCAAGATAACTGTGTCTTTTGGACATGGTCACCTTCCAGACACAGTTGCACAAAGTTCCTGCATGCTTTAGGAGTTTCCTTGGACCACAGCTCGATGTCAATGTCACCTGCAGTGGTCCTCATCAAGACCTTCAACAGATAATAAAGTGAATTAGTGGGGAGATAATGGGCACACTGTAACACTTTGGAATACTCAGATAATCACAGTTGAGCGTGTTCACCGCTTGTAGAAAAAGGCGCTAACCTTTCCATTCGTGGGTGGTTCTTGAATATAAATATTGCTCATTTTCCCCACGAAGAATGCTGCTTTTCTCGTTGGAACGTACGTTAATGTTCACCGAAACGTTGCACAATAGCAACAATGAATGCTTAGTTAGTTAGCTCGTCCACAGACCTTAAGATTCTCGATTATGTGCGCGTCCCTGTTGTTTACGTCCTTTAGGTCTACTCCCTAGGGGGAGTCGACCATAGAATCGCTGATGATTATCTGCTTTTCGAAAATATATAAGCGTATAAATTGCTTTATTTTTTTAAGGAAACGATTTATGTTTATGCTTGACTTATATGAGTATCTCCGTGTAATTGCTTAACAGGCTGTTAGCAAGAAGCAATATCGTAATGCCCCCTGAAAAGATGAGTTGGTTTTACCCAAGTGCTCTGTGATAATCGTCCCCTGTGAAACATCGAAATAAATGAGTTCCGCAAGTTTAGGCGCCGAAAGGAAATGCCGCCATTCGTGGCGAGACAAGACGGAAGCTGGGCAACAATGGCGGCAGCTGAAAGCAATGTCGAACTGAAACGAAAAGCCGATGAAATACAGGGTGAAGATGGAGATGAGGAGGAGTGGGTCGGGCCCATGCCGAACGAGGCTACTAAGGTCAAGAAAAGGAAAGGTCGGTGTGTTTATTTACCCACGACATAATGGTTCCGGTGAGTAAACAGTGTTACTGCATGAAACGCGGTATATTGTAACTTCAGTGATGACTGTACGTTTAACTGTACAACACGTGATAGGAAGGCACTCCAGTGGGTGATCAAGACCTCACAGAACATTGTTGGGGCAGCCCTCCCCTCACTGCAAGACATTTATAAAACTAGAGTCCTACGAAGAACACACAACCTCATCAAGGACAGCACACATCCACAACACTCATTATTCACACTCCTACCGTCAGGCAGACGCTACAGGAGTTTGAAGTCCAGGACCACAAGGCTGGCAAACAGCTTTTACCCACAGGCCATCAGGCTTCTCAACGAACCACTCACACACGCCCCATGCACACACCCATAACACTTTATTTATTTATTTATTTGTATTATTTTTCTGTATTAATGTCTCTTATGTTGTTGTTGCTTAATTTATTGGTATTTATGTTTCTGATGTTCTTATTCTTTTTCTTGTGTTTTTATTTCTTTTTCTGGGAGAATTAACAGAATAAGAATTTCATTGCATAGTATAACTACCTGTTTTACTGTGCATATGACAATAAAACTCTTGAATCTTGAAGTGCACAGTGCAGCTAGTCTCGCCTCTTTAGAGCATTCGCCTGACAGGATATTTACAAAATAGCCACAAATGTTTCTAACGAGCTGCTGGTTTCCCCTCAGTGCTGGAATACGAACGCGTCTATTTGGACAACCTCCCTTCAGCTACTATGTATGAGAGGAGCTACATGCACAGAGATGTTATCACACACATAGTTTGTTCCAAGTAAGTCGTGGCACCTTCGTGACTGTGCATCATCGATGCAATTGCGAACATCCCCACAACCTCAAAGCATAACAGACAGAATGGAAACCAGTGTTGATCTTTTCAGGACAGACTTCATCATCACGGCCAGCCAGGATGGCCATGTCAAGTTTTGGAAGAAGAACGAAGGCGATGGAATTGAGTTTGTCAAACACTTCAGAAGCCACCTTGGTAGGCTTTTGTTGGTGAATGCTTTTAGAGTCAGTGGGGGTCCAGTTGTTAAGCGTACAGCTCGTGTTGTTTTTGTGTGAAGGCATAATCGAGAGCATCGCCGTCAGTGCTGAAGGAGCCCTTTTCTGTTCTGTTGGCGACGATAAGGCCATGAAAGTATTTGATGTGGTCAACTTTGACATGATCAACATGCTGAAGTTGGGGTGAGTCCAAGCTACACAAAGCTGAAGCTTAAAGAAGAGAATGTTTGCATTTGTTTGTTTGCTCCTCGGCTGTAGCTTCCACCCCGGGCAGAGCGAGTGGATCTACAATCCCGGGGATGCCATTTCTACGGTTGCCTGCTCGGAAAAATCCACAGGAAAGATCTGTGTCTACGACGGACGGGGGAGTAACGAGCCCCTCCACGTCTTCGACAAGATGCACTCCTCGCCGCTGTCCCAGATCCGCCTTAATCCCAAATTCAGGGTCATCGTCTCTGCGGACAAAGCGGGAATGCTGGAATACTGGACCGGTCTTCCCAATGAATTCAAGTTTCCTAAATATGTGCAGTGGGAGTACAAGACAGACACAGATTTGTATGAGTTTGCCAAACACAAAACCTACCCCACCAGTCTGGTGTTCTCACCCGACGGGAAGAAGATGGCCACCGTGGCGTCTGACCGAAAGGTCCGAATGTTCCGCTTCCTCACGGGAAAACTGATGAGAGTTTTTGATGAATCCTTAACGGTAAGCTCTTGCAGCTTCTCAGCTCTGCTGCCAGCGAGGCTTCATCGCACGCTCGCCTGTCCCAGATGTTCACAGAGCTCCAGCAGATGAGGCAGCAGCTGCCTGACATGGAGTTCGGTAGGCGCATGGCGGTGGAGCGAGAACTGGAGAAGATGGACGGGATCCGTCTGACCAACGTCATCTTTGACGAGACGGGACACTTTGTCCTGTACGGCACCATGCTGGGCATCAAGGTCATCAATGTTGAAACCAACAGGTGTGTCTCCTGATGATGCTCAAAAACACCAGCCCAAATCTGACATGTTGTTTTTGCCCCCAGATGTGTACGGATCCTCGGGAAGCTGGAGAACATCCGCGTGGTCCAGCTGAGTCTCTTCCAGGGCGTGGCAAAGGCCATGCAGGTGGCGCCCACCGTGGAGATGAAGGCGTCGGATAATCCCGCTTTGCAGAACGTGGAGCCGGACCCCACCGTGTTCTGCACCGCATTTAAGAAGAACCGCTTCTACATGGTAGGAAATAGATGATGATACAGTGCTTCTCCGAGCGTGATATTACGGACAGATATGCCGCTATTTGTTTGCTTAAACACAGTATAATGGGACTGTCTGTGGTGTAGCTTGTTGTCGTGGTATGGAATGGATGGTAACGCCTCATACACACCCACCCTGCCAGACAATAAGAAGACGTTGCAGGAGGGATCTATGTTACAAACTATGGCAAGCTTGAGTCACACAGGAACGAGTCTGAGGCAAATTTTGGCTTGCATATGGAAGTGCTCTTTATCAGCTCAGCAAACACTTTTACACTGCACAAAGGAACCCCACCTAATTCATGGTGCAAACCACAATAACGACAAAGTTAACACACGATGCAACCTTATCTACTGACATCAAAACAATACACAAAAAAATGAGGCATGCTGGATAAACTGCAGTACTCTTTTTCCAAAATGCAACTAGTGCCTAGCAAGATAGAACGAAGTATGGAAAGTGCCAAGGCGGTTGTCGTGTTCCTACATCATGACATGTATGTATTTGCATATGAACGTGTGTAAATTAGCCAAAATGTTAAGAGCAGGCATGCTCACGCCTAGCAAGTTAGCACTATACACCAAAAGTGCCAAGACAGTTGTATAGTGTGCCTACATCATGCCATAGCTGTATCTAGAGTACATGTGGAAATGAGCTAAAATACGAACACTTAAAATGCTAGCACCTAGCAAGATAGCAATATGTTCAGAGAGTGCCAAGGCAGTTGTATAGTGTCCTGACATAATGCCTTAGCTGTATGCACATGTGGAAATTAGCTAAAATGCTAACAGCAGAGCTCTCAGTTGCAGGCACGCCCATAATTATGTTTTTTTTTTTTTTTTGTCTCAAAGTTCTCAAAGAGAGAACCCGAGGACACAAAGAGTGCCGACTCGGACCGAGACATCTTCAACGAAAAGCCCTCCAAGGAGGAGGTGATGGCCGCCACGCAGGCTGAGGGCCCCAAGAGAGTGTCGGACAGCGCCATCATCCACAGCACCATGGGAGACATCCACATCAAGCTGTTCCCCGTGGAGTGGGTGGCCATGAACAAGCTATCTACGTTGACCATCTCGAAGTCATTTTAACAGACTCTTTGCTAACAGGTGCCCAAAAACGGTGGAGAACTTCTGTGTTCACAGCAGGAATGGCTACTACAACGGACACATCTTCCACAGAGTCATCAAGGTGTGTGCCCCCCACTACTCGTAATCTCCCAAATGGCAGGCCTGACCCAAATCCTGTCTGCAGGGCTTCATGATCCAGACCGGAGACCCCACAGGCACCGGCATGGGCGGCGAGAGCATCTGGGGGGGCGAGTTTGAGGACGAGTTCCACGCCACCCTGAGGCACGATCGGCCCTACACGCTCAGCATGGCCAACGCAGGCCCCGCCTCCAATGGATCGCAGTTTTTCATCACCGTCGTGCCCACGGTGAGTCAGCGCAAGCTCTCCAACAAACACCACCACCCTGCTCGAGTTTAACCGCCGCCGCCGCCGTGGTGTTTTACCTGCAGCCTTGGCTCGACAATAAGCACACGGTGTTTGGGAGGTGCACCAAAGGGATGGAGGCCGTCCAGAGGATCTCCAATGTCAAAGTTCACCCCAAAACGGACAAACCGTACGAGGACATCAGCATCATCAACATCACCATCAAGTGATATCCTGCATCCACACCCTTTCTTTGTAGACATCCAAAAACTACTAAACCATCAGGCAGACAAATCTGGTGAATGCCTTTATTTTCCATCATCAATCATTTACAAAAGTCATCAGGTCAAAGGTTTTCATCCAAGCGCATTGTGCTTCGACATTGAAGTATTTTTTTTCTTTTTTTTGCGATCTATATACAATGTGTGTGTGTGTAGCAAACATGACAATGATTCAACTCAAACAATGCATCTTGGCTAATGAGACAAAGTGTCATTTCACATTACGTCACGGAAGGCTGCGGCTTGATTTGAAAGGTTATCCCATTTTGTAGTGACATTAATACTGGGGTGGGGGTCCACTTAGAGACAGCAGAGTTCCACTGGATGATGGCCAGGCAGCAAACACGTGCACTTGACCCGTTTCACGTGCAACAAAGAACAAAAAAAGGGTGAGCTGGCGTGTAAAATTCCCTCAGCCTCATAAATATATACAATATGAGTAATAACAAACATTGTTCTGTAACAGAGCACATCGAGACCAAGCATGCTATGCTAACATCCCTGCAAATGTACCAATGAAGACGTGCACTACGTGTGGGTGGTGGTATAGAAATACACGTTATGATAACATGACTGTCCCCTATGGAGTTCTTTGGGCCAAAATGAAAACTATTCAATCAAATGAATGAAGGTAACAAATCTATTAAATTGTCATTCATTCATTAAATTGCAATAGAAATAATTATATTCAGCCTACCGGTATTCTACATTTTTATTTCCAAAATGTATGCATTGATTGGTTTATTCATTATTTATTATTCACCTTGATGGCTGACTGATATTTATTCATTTAAATGGAATTACGCAAGTAAAATCATAAATGACTTAGAAATAACTTATTACTATTTTTCAATCTACATTTGAGTTGACAATTTAACGAATTACTCATTTTGGCACAAAAAAACTCCTCCCCTGTCCCACGTGGTGGTTATGATGAGTACATGGTGAAGCTTCTTGGGGGAACAAAGCGTCAATGACTTACTGCCCCCCCCCCAATCGGTAGTACGTGTTGTGGCTTCTTCCAAGCATACCTTCACGTGTGGGAGCTGTTCACAGATGAGCCCTCAATCTTTGCAGAGACATCAAACCAGCGATGTTGCATATGGCGGGTGGGGGGTTCAGACTTGTGGACATTTTAGGCAACGTCAAGTACGCCGGCAGCCACCAGCTGCCTGGAGAGCCAATCCAGCCCCTCGTGGAGGCCCATCCCGCTGCGGGCGTCGCAGCCCTGGATGTGCCAGCTCCTCCCGCAGCACAGCTTATGCAGGCTCAGCAGCTCCGTCATCTCCTCCACAGACACCACGCCAGGCACGTCCTGCCAAAGTCACAACCACAAGTCCTGACCGAGGCGCTCAACTCCCCAGTCTGCCTAGCGACAGCCTCCCTGGTACCTGCTTGTTGGCGAAGATAAGGAGCAGGGCGTCTCTGAGCTCCTTCTCTGTCAGCAGCTTGGCCAGCTCGCTGTGCGCCTCCATGAGACGGTCCCGGTGGCTGCTGTCAATCACAAACACCACGGCTGCGCACACAGGAAGAAAGATCAGGCTTGGCTACACATCTTAAGAATAAAGAACACATTGGCCAGCTACGGGCATGAGAATAAGGTTGGCAGCGTTAGCTGGCACAGATGCTACCTTGCGTGTTGAGATAGTAGTGTTTCCACAGCGGTCTCAGCTTATGCTTGCCTCCCACGTCCCAGATAGTGAACTTCAAGTTCTTATATTCCACCGTCTCCACGTTGAAACCTTGTTTAAAAAAAAAAAAACAATTGACTTTGGAGAAGAGGATTAGGAGAAATAAAAAGCAGCAGGTTCTGCGGCGTACCGATGGTGGGAATGGGCTGCATGAACTCATCCTGCTTCAGCTTAAAGAGGATAGTGGTTTTTCCGGCGCCATCCAGCCCAAGGGTCACCACACGGATCTCCATCTTGGGGCCAATGTGGACCCGGTTATCCTGAGGAGAAAACACAGAGAGAGAGAGGGAGAGAGGGAGTGGATTGTCGTGGGTTTGCCCAGACGACCTTGCCTACCTTGGTGAAGGTGACCGGGATGCCGGCGTCCAGCTGGATGTGGTCTGCCAGCTCTGTGAACTGATGCTGCTGCTTCTGAAGCGTCTCCAGCAGACAGTTGATCTCCTGCTTGGCCAGCACCACCCTGCAGTCGTCCTGCCACAGTGGGAAGAGGATGTTCAATGAAGCGTGTTTCCACGGCAATCTGCTATCCTCCCACCTGCTGGAGCGTCTTCTCACAGTGCAGGCAGGCGGTGGACACCTGAGACAGCAGGATGGTCATGTCCTCCTGCTGCTGCCGCAGCCAGATCAGCCTCTCACGCACGTGCGCATCCACCACGCTCAGCGCCATCTCCTCCTGCCGACACAGCGTCTCGTGGAGGTCTGCAAAGTAGGCGCGCACGCAGGAGCGAGCGCTCTCTGCTGTGCCGGGAACCTGAACAGGGAATAAAGAGCGGGAAAACTAGGAGATGCATGATGGTGGATGACTGCGATGCATCTAGGGCCCTATGAAATCCCAAATTGAATGAAATGCAAAACTCCTTACATTTATTGATGCTAGACATCATTGGCCAATGTAGCCATGTAGTAACTGAGGAATGGATGAAGCCCGGCTAACGTTTGTAATGGGATGTCAGCCTCTGCACACACACTGCTACTACATCTTCAACAACCTGTAATGCCCGTCATCAAGGAAGATGTAGTCACCCATGCAATTCTACCTGCGTGTTAATGGAAGCTACTTAATGACACCCTTGTTTTCTTTACACAATTAGACCACATGTGGCATACAGCGCTCCTATTTTGAAGGCCGGAAGTGTGCTGAGTGTCTGTTGACGGTTAAGACAAGCTGTGTGCCTCTCGTCTCTTTCCCACTCAGACCTTGCGCGACGTCAGTGGGCATCGTAAAACGCTCGTTTGCATTGAACACCGTGTCAGCTCTCACACACACTAGAATGCACTGCTAAACTAAGCTAACCCTGCTAGCATCCCTTCACGCTCCGTAAGAGTAGTTTTCTGCCAAAGTTTGCTGCTGTTTCAGGTCGCCATTTGGACATATTTAGTTTGGGAGGGGGCGGGTTAGTGTTTGTGATGAAATCCCGCCACGACTGAGCAGTCCGCCAGGGAAATACGACTGTTCATTGTCCTCACGATGACATCATTTCATTCACATGATGTCCATTTCTGTGAGATTGTGCCTTTAACAGTAAATTTCGTGTTTATTGGCCAATTCCAGGATTCTGCTAACAGAGACATGCTAGGAGTCTAATGGACATCTTCCAGTGCAGTGCCTCTCAAGTAAGCTGCTCAAACGTGTTTGCTTTGCTTTGCTTTTAAAAAGCTTATGTTGCAAAAACACCTGATCTGAACTTCCATGATGATGTGCTGGATATTCTGGTCACGTGTGTGCCTCACACATTTCATATGTAAAAAGAAGTTAACTATTGTTAAATTGGGGAAAAAAGCTGTCGAACATAATTCTGATTAGAAATTAGAAGACGTATAGTGACACTTTGAACGTGTGTATATTCCTACGGTCAGGCTTTGCTACACATCTTAAATTGAATCGGTCAGTGAGCTGCAGGAGATGGAAGTTTGATCTGTTTGTTTCTTTTTGGGTAAATAGGCTCACCTAGCATGATGTTGCTGTTAAAATGTGAGCGCAGTGTTAGCACTTCAGCTCACGTAGCTATGCTAGTTTCCATTAAAGGGTAGTGGCTCCACCTAGTGATGGATTCTTACGTGTTCCGTGTGGGCCATGCCAACGCCGTCCTCCACTATCTGCTCTCCGCCTTCTATTTGCTGAACGATGCCCACCAGCTTCCTGGAGTACTCGGACACTTCCTCCGTGAAGGTGCGGATGCAGTGCGCCATGTCCAGAATGGACGCCCGGATCTGATTGGCCTCCGTCTCCAGGACGGCGTGCTGAGAGCAAAGAAAAAGTAAGTTGTGCAACATGTGGAGAGTGACGGTAATGAGGCTGGCATGGATGACCTTGTGTCCTTGGTGCTTGCCGTACTCCTTGCACACGCAGCACATGAGCGGCCCCGGCTGACACGCCTCCTCCAGGCACACAAACTCGATGGCGTGGACCTGGTGCTGGGGGCACAGCGTCTTCTCGTGGGGCTTGTCGGCCAGCGGCACGCGGCGGTGCTTGGCCAGCGTGCGGGTGGAGTGGGTGAGCTGCGAGCACTCGGCGCACAGGTGGGTGGCGCACACGGTGCAGTACATGGTGGCCGTGTGGCTCTCGTCCTCGTCGCAGCGGATGACACACTGAAGCCAGAGGGAGGATGAGGACGGGGCGCTTCCTGGCCATTTTTAACGTCTTACCTCTCCCATCCCTTTCAGAGCATCCTCGGCCGTGCCCGGCTGGTTGCTGGTGCCATTCTGCAGTCGCTCCAAAAGTTCAAGCAGGGCAAAGTTCTTCTTTAGACCCCACACTCCAGAGTCCCCTGGACACACAGAAAAAACTCTCTGTTAGCACCAAAATCTATCATCTCTCTCCTTTGTTTACTTTAGCCAGAAGTGGAGCTCAGATGTGTGCTTTTCAACACGTCAAGAAGAAAAAACACGAGCTAGATGAGCCCGCCCCCGTATGCGCCCACCACTTTACCGAGGACTGCTTGGTAAAAGAAAAACGGGGGGGAAGCAAGCAGGCTTCACTACACGTCTTAAAGTACAGACGTGGGAGATGGAAGCAAATACGCTAACCTGACATGATGTTGCTGTTAACATGTGACTAATGTTAGCACTTTAGCATCACATAGCTATGCTAGTGTTGCTAACCTGTCCCACTCCTTAAAGGAAAAGTGCACTTTCTGGGGGGGAATTTTGCCCATCATCCACAATCCTTATGTGGGACATGGACACCAGTGATGCTCCCATCAGGGCTTTATGATTAGTGATCACACGGATTAAGTGTAATTTATCAATGGAGTTACGATGAGTGGTATTAATCAGGGCTGCCTTGAGATAAATCCAAGGGATCCTGGTCAATAGGTCATTATTTAAAACTCAACTTTTGGGTGGATAGTTTTTATTTGTGTACAAACAATGTAATGTGATGCATGCTTTGGAGTAACACCAGTTGTAAGGATAAGGGACAAGGGAGTAAGGGAGTGATCAAACACTCTGGCATAGATTGGTGTAGTCTGTGTCAAACTCAGTATGAGATGCGTCATTTTGTTGGCAACGCTACGTGACGCAGCAGACATGTTGGATTTGCCACCACACGCCCAAGGCGCTTATTACTGATCACGTGTTTTTTTTTTACGGAAATTGGCGATATTGATTGGTGGCTGATCCACCGGAGCATCCCTAATGAACACGCGTCTCTTTTCTGTGTCAGGACACTACTGTTGAAAAATACTGTAGTACTTCCGTACTATATTGTAGTACAGGTTGCTTAACATTAAAATGGTGCATTATTTTGAAGGACAGCACAGCATCTCAAGTGGAGGGGGAGTGGAAGGGAAAGCTCACCCAGCTCAGTGACCTGCCTGTCGAAGGGACAGCGGACCGCTCGGCCGTGGAGGGGCAGCCGGGTCAGGCAGTCGTGGCACACGGTGTGCCCGCACAGCAGGAGACGGGGGACCTTGTCGCCTTGGAGGGAGAAGACGTCCTCGCAGACGCCACACTCCAGCACCTGAGTGAACACACAAGGTCAACCACACTGCACCGTCCCATCAAGGTATTCACGCCACCTTTCACTCTCACGTATGACTCTTGACAGCATTTACAATCATTCCCACGTATTTCCTTTGCGACATTGAACACAGATTATGGTCATCATATGTGCCAATCTTTCAGGATGCAGGATGCCACATCGCTTGCTAAGACGCCAACTAGCATTGTTAGCATGTAAGCATACACAGTACATCTCACTGTGATTCACTATTAACACGCATTTAATCATTCATTGCAAATGGAAGCGAGATGATCTCCATTATAGCCTCAATAAGCAGCCACGAAAGCAAAACAACAACAACAAAATCCAGCCAACGCCATCCTTGTTGCGTGATTGGGTTTCTTTCAGTTCCAATTTGAAAAACCTTCCGACCTTGACTGTGCCTCCATTCGCACCCCTGCCGTGCCGGACGCAGGGTTCCATGGTGGTCACGGCGCCCTGCTTGTTTATTCCTGCAGCAGAGGCGGCCATTGTCCGACAGCTGCGCGGAGCCGACTGAGCATGCGCGAAAGGAGCAGCTCCATACTCCCATGACACGCTTCCGGTTTTGCCTTTTTAGCGACACAAATAATAACAATAATAATTCTTTCTGTGCACACAGTTTTTATTTTAGATTTCAGACGGAAACTCCAAGGTTTAAGCATAGTTTGTGTATGTATATTTCTAATATATACTGTGTGTATATATATATATATATACACACACTATACTATACAAGGCTAGTCAACACTAGGTCCTTAGAAACAGCATCCAGAGGATTTTTAACTTGTGTAAACATGCTGCTTGTCTTTTAATGTGTTCATTGATTTATAACCATATCATGCATTTGTTGGGGTCAAATGTGAATTGACGTTCAAATTCAGCACGCTGCTGACACCAAGTGGACACTGCTGAACTGCAGGATTTAAAGGACGCATGGTTGTCTTGACCTTCCAACATTTCAAAGTCTACATGCTGCATTATTAAGATGACAACTAAAAGACAATAAAAGGTGAAAATACACTAATAACTCAACTTTTATTTAACCTGTTTCTGTTTTGCTGATGCTATCATTTATCATTAACCAGAAAGAAAACAGTGAATGTCTGGTTGTTATCATGCGTGCAAACCTGTGAGGGTCAAAGGTCAGCTTGTTGCAAAAGACCAGCAGATGTCAGGTGACCTTTGAAGACCCTCAGTGTTTGTCACGGATGAGCAGAAACTTGTCAAAGATGTGCCAAACATATTTGTTAAACCAATGAAAACATGCACATGCAAATGTCACATGACATTTCTATTTCAATTGAACAGTACGAACTAGCCAAGCTAACATCTAAGAGAAGCCGTTCATGAACATCTAGTAACAACACGAAGAGCATGAAGCTGGTTGTTTTTGTGGGCAAAAAAAAAAGAAGTGATTCCAGCTCACAAAAGCTTTGTGTTTGCTGAGTGTATTCAAATACTGAGGTCAGCAGTCCTTTTTGTTACATTTGAAAAACAAGACTTGAACGAAGGCTAGTTTGTGAAAGTCCAGATGTTAAGTGAAATAGAAGTTAAAATGCAGCAGTTGAAGGGAAAAGAAAATGTTCATTATCTTTTGAACTTTGCTCCTTCAAACGCACGGCCTCTTGTGATTGGCCAGCGGAGTCACACACCCTGCCACCCTACACCGTGTCACTCAGCTCTATAGTCCACCTTTAACTGCGGCCCCCGCTGACACTCGAGGCACAAGGTCCCCGCACCTGACGGCAAACATGTCCGAGAAGGGAGCCTTCGACACCAACGTGCTGACCCTCACCAGGTTTGTGCTGGAGGAGGGCAGGAAGGCCCACGGCACGGGCGAGCTCACCAACCTGCTCAACTCGATCTGCACGGCCGTCAAGGCCATCTCCACCGCCGTCAGGAAGGCCGGCATCGCCAACCTGTGAGATGTTCCCCTTTCTTTCTCAAGTTGGAAAACAGTCCATCTTTCCTTCTCCACAATGTTGGCTGAAGGCACCTACAGTACGTCCTCGTAGGTGAATAGTACAGGGCGGTGCCACGCAAAAACTTCTTCAAAAAACGTTTTGCTTTGTACGTACCACCCATTTTGCTACCACAGTTCAGCTGCAAACGTGTAGCTCGTACTCGCAGGTAATTGGTAAGTTCACCAACAATACTTCAAATAAATATACAATATACATTTCTATGCTTATTTCATCGCATTGTTTTTTCCTAGATGAGTACCACCAGTGGTGCTCATGCCATACTTTGGTGGACTTTTTATCAAGTTCTACCTCAAATAGTAGCAAATCTTTGGTCCAAACATTTGTAGAATTATTTCATGTAGAGTGTTTCATATTTTTGCTAGTGTTCATGTGCAACGCAGGATGTGTCACGATGGAGGGGCTGTTGAGTGCTTGACCCCTCCGGTATGCACAGACAGGAGGCAGAAGTGTCCAAATAAAAAATATGTCATAAAAAAAAAACACTACTCACTGTAGTACAGCAAAACAAAACAAAAGGTGACGGAGAAAAAGCTCTGTGACTTTTGGTTCACGTACGTGATAGCACAGGCCAAGCGCTGCAAGTCAACAGGCAAGGAGACAATGACTGTTGCTGGGCCTTTAAACCCCGCAAGCTGCAATTGCTGCCAGTTTGCAACAAACCACTGGGGTGAAGCGGTTCCCCCCAGCAGGAAGAGCAGCACACCCAAATAAGAGTGCAGGACAGGAAGTGCTCACTCCTGTCCTGCAGAGCATGACAGGATGGATCCCAAGTACCACCGGTGGCATACGGTTCTGTATAAAAAAAAAAAAGCAGGGCTTGTTACGGAAGTCCTACCTGATGGCATGGCAAGCACCGCCGTTTTCGCTGCCTCTGCTCGCCATCAGGATTTAGCTGCACACATGCGGCTTCACTGGCAGGGATCTTGTGAGTTAAACAACAATAATTTAGTAAAGGAATGTTTATTTTGAATGAATCATTGGTTAATACAGTTGTATAATTATTTCCATACAGATTTGATGTGTTTCATGTTCTTGCATACCACTAGATGGTTCTCACGTACCAGTTTGACAATATTGGCAGAGAACATTTTGTACTACAGGTTTTTTACCCTACGGTTCTGTATAGAAAAGCAGTGGACTGCCTAAAATACGAATCGCATGGCAAGCTCCGCCATTTTTGCTGCCTCTGCTGGCCATCGGGATTGATCTGCAAGCATGTGGCTTGGACTTGCAGGTGTCTGATGAGTTTCCAGTCAAGGAATGTTGATTTTGAATCCACACATTGGAAATACAGTAGTATGATGATTTCATGTATTTCATGATTTCGTTGGTGTTCCTGCATACCACAAGATGGATCCCGTGTACCACTAGTGATACTCGTGCTACAGTTTGAGGGTGGGTGGTTTTGGATATCAGCGTGTGGTTCTTGATGCAGTATAGAAATGTGGAATTTTTACACAAATTTGACATTTTAGTGATGCAAAAGCCTCAGCAGGGAGACGTTTTTGGGAGAGACTGTCAAGCCGAGGTTCTACTAAACCGTATCAGTCAGAAGCTCCGTGGAAGTGCACACAATACGTCTGTTGTATTGAGTTTGCAAGTAGCGTGTCCTGACAGTCCTGTCCTATGTTAACAACACTGGGGGGGTCTGACGTCAGTCAATCAACCACAATGAGAACATCTCGGACCAACGTGGTCCCTCTCCGAGCAGGTACGGCATCGCCGGTAGCACCAACATGACAGGAGACCAGGTGAAGAAGCTGGATGTCCTCTCCAACGACCTGGTCATCAACATGATCAAGTCGTCCTTCACGTCCTGTGTGCTGGTGTCTGAAGAAGATGAGCAGGCCATCGTGGTGGAGCCAGACAAGAGGGTGAGGTCATGTGTGGTGTGTGCAGGCCAATATGTGAGAAGATGATATTCATTTCCCTTTTAGGGGAAATACATCGTCTGCTTTGACCCCCTGGATGGGTCCTCAAACATCGACTGCCTCGTCTCCATTGGGACTATCTTTGCTGTCTACAAGAAGGTGAGCATGGACATTGAAGACTATTTGACCGGTGTGGTGACGTGGTTCCTCCACAGACCACAGACGATGAGCCCAATGAGAAGGATGCTCTGCAGCCCGGGAGGAACATCGTGGCGGCTGGTTACGCTCTCTACGGCAGCGCCACCATGATGGTGCTGTCCACTGGCCAGGGAGTCAACTGCTTCATGCTGGACCCAGTAAGAGCGAGACGTGTCCAACGTCGCCATTGTGAAAACTCATCAGTTGGTTTGCCCCTTCAGGCCATTGGGGAGTTCATCCTGGTGGATCGAGACGTGAAGATAAAAAAAAAGGGCAAAATCTACAGCTTGAACGAAGGCTACGCACAACATTTTTACCCTGATGTGACAGAATACCTCCAGAAGAAGAAGTATCCCGAGGTACACGCATGGCGTGGTCATACTTGGATGTTAATGGTCACATCAAGTCACCTGTTGGCTGGCTTTCCTAGGATGGCTCTGCTCCGTATGGAAGCCGCTACGTCGGATCCATGGTTGCTGACGTCCATCGCACTCTGGTATACGGCGGCATCTTCTTGTATCCCGCCAATGTCAAGAGTCCAAAGGGCAAGGTGAGCAACGTATCACACTGTAACGTTTGTGGAACAACAGCTGTTGTTGTAATGTACTGGAGCTGGAACAACATCACTCCCTGGAGCGATCAGGTCGGTTTTATCACATCAGCGTAACATCGCTGCAGTGTAACATGACTGCAAGGTAACATGGCTGATGTAACATGACTGCAAGGTAACATGACTGCAAGGTAACATGACTGATGTAACATGACTGATGTAACATGACTGCAAGGTAACATGACTGCAAGGTAACATGACTGATGTAACATGACTGATGTAACATGACTGATGTAACATGACTGCAAGGTAACATCACTGATGTAACATGACTGCAAGGTAACATGACTGCAAGGTAACATGACTGCAAGGTAACATGACTGATGTAACATGACTGCAAGGAAACATCACTGATGTAACATGACTGCAAGGTAACATGACTGCAAGGTAACATGACTGATGTAACATGACTGCAAGGTAACATGACTGATGTAACATGACTGATGTAACATGACTGATGTAACATGACTGATGTAACATGACTGCAAGGTAACATCACTGATGTAACATGACTGCAAGGTAACATGACTGCAAGGTAACATGACTGCAAGGTAACATGACTGATGTAACATGACTGCAAGGAAACATCACTGATGTAACATGACTGCAAGGTAACATGACTGCAAGGTAACATGACTGATGTAACATGACTGCAAGGTAACATGACTGCAAGGTAACATGACTGCAAGGTAACATGACTGCAAGGTAACATGACTGCAAGGTAACATGACTGCAAGGTAACATCACTGATGTAACATGACTGCAAGGTAACATGACTGATGTAACATGACTGATGTAACATGACTGATGTAACATGACTGATGTAACATGACTGCAAGGTAACATCACTGATGTAACATGACTGCAAGGTAACATGACTGCAAGGTAACATGACTGATGTAACATGACTGCAAGGAAACATCACTGATGTAACATGACTGCAAGGTAACATGACTGCAAGGTAACATGACTGATGTAACATGACTGCAAGGTAACATGACTGCAAGGTAACATGACTGCAAGGTAACATGACTGCAAGGTAACATGACTGCAAGGTAACATGACTGCAAGGTAACATCACTGATGTAACATGACTGCAAGGTAACATGACTGCAAGGTAACATGACTGATGTAACATGACTGCAAGGTAACATGACTGATGTAACATGACTGCAAGGTAACATGACTGCAAGGTAACATCACTGATGTAACATGACTGCAAGGTAACATGACTGCAAGGTAACATGACTGATGTAACATGACTGCAAGGTAACATGACTGCAAGGTAACATCACTGATGTAACATGACTGCAAGGTAACATGACTGCAAGGTAACATGGCTGATGTAACATGACTGACGTAACATGACTGACGTAACATGACTGATGTAACATGACTGATGTAACATGACTGCAAGGTAACATGACTGATGTAACATGGCTGACGTAACATGACTGACGTAACATGACTGACGTAACATGACTGATGTAACATGACTGCAAGGTAACATGACTGATGTAACATGGCTGACGTAACATGACTGATGTAACATGACTGATGTAAGGTAATGATTGCAAGGTAACGGTAACATGAGTATGATATGTGTCACATGATTGTAACGTGTCGTAGCTGCGGCTGCTGTACGAGTGCAATCCCATGGCGTTCATCGTGGAGCAGGCGGGTGGCTTGGCCACCACGGGGGCTGGGAACGTTCTGGACATCCAGCCCAGCAGCATCCACCAGAGGGTTCCTGTGGTCCTGGGATCGCCCTATGACGTGCAGGAGTACATTTCCATCTACAAGAAGCATCACAAATGAGGTGAGGCATCAAACCATCCAGTTTTTACTTTGTGTTGATGTTTCTTTCTGTCTTCATTGCAGGGCCGGTCGGGTTCCTCCACTCTTTCCCTTGACTGCACTGAAACAGCATTGAAGAATCTTTAGGACACGCGTTTGCATCTGTCCTGACTTAGTGTCCATTTCTTGAAAAAAAGACAAATAAAAACACCCTCAACGCTCCATTCTTCGTCCAAGTGTCCATCACGTGAGGAAAGGTTGTGATTGTGTTGTTTAGCGAGCCATAGGAGAGCTTTCGGGTCACAGACGCAGGACATGAGTTTAGTGGACGGCACCTTTAAGAGCAAGTTTCCACATGTTGTCTTTTTTTCTCCAGTAGAATCAGACATTTTCTGGACTTTGTCACCTAATGATGACAAATGAATTTAAAAAAAGAAAAGAGGGCTGAGGGACACAAGCGCCTGTTTCATTTCGTAGGAGTGAAATTTCATTGGGCTTTTGCAAAAACATTACAGCACAAAGCTGGCGGCCCTCGCTAGGAAACTTGGCCTTGTCTTTAAACTTGGCAGCTTGTGCACGTGTGAAGTGTTCACGTGAATGAGCAGCAGATGTTTGACACGACTGCACGGCTTTGATACAAACTTCTTTTCTACGTGAAGACAAATCCTGCACGTTACTGTCCAGAAAAGAAAAGAGCAAAAAGTGAACCGCTTCCTGTTCCAGAGCGTCTCCGGCGGCTGCGGGAAGCCCTGCGTTACGAACCGCGTTTATTGCGCCTTTTTCAGATGGGATATGATTATAGGTTACTGAGTCAATATTCAGATGTTGCAGAAAAAGCAAAAAGCCACCCAGTTTATTTTTCCCTCACCGCCGTGTGTGGTGTGCTGGCGAAGGAGCTGACACGACAGACATCACCGCCCCCACAAAGCAGCAAGACCTCAGGCCTCTCATGTCCGCTGGTGTGCAAAAGTGACTTTTCAATCATGTGCTAACAGCAGTATGTGTCCCTACGACACTAAACATGAGAAAAAATGCTCATCTACCTCACTCCTTGAAAAACCTTCTTTCCCAGGCTTTGCTACACATCTTAAAACCCTTAGCTCTGCCCGCTATCTGTCAGTCATCTGCAGACGTGGGATCAGTAAGTTTGATCATTTCGTTTTTCTTCAGCAAAAGGCTAAGCTAGCGTGATGTAGCTGTTGAAAAGTGAGTGTAATGTTAGCACCGTAGTGCACTTAGCTAGGCTAGTATCGCTAATGTCTGTTCCCAGTTGATTGAAGGAGAGCTCATCCTTCCTGCTGCTCTCAGTCAATTCAACTGTTGTTGCCCAAGTAACTGATTGGACCGCAGCACTCTGTTGTTACACAGGCAGAACTTCATGCCGACAGAGTTTTAGGATCCCCAAGAAAGCAAAAATGGACTTTTGAATGGAGGTGTAACGGTGATGTGTTTCCTGGGAGCGAGCATTTCATCTCCCTAGAGGAGGCACTCAAACCGTCGCTTTTAAAGTTGCGGCTTTCCATGACGTCGTGAAGGAAAACCCACCCTCCTCGTGCACGTGACACTGCCTCTGACTCACCCCTGGCTAGATAAGACCGCCCCAGGTGTACTCCCACTATTTCATGGAGGACAGTTTAGGAAACAAAACATTTTTTAAAATATCAGGCTTCGCTACACATCTTAAAATACAGTCCAGCACTCTGCCAACTATCTGTCAATACTTAAGTTTTTCTTCAACAAATGGGCTAAGCTAGCATGATGTTGCTGTTCAAATGTGAGTGTTATGTTAGCACTTTAGCATGACATAGCTGTGCTAGTGTTGCTAACGTTTGTGTCCTCCTGTGCCTGAAAGTTACTACATTGTATGTGATATATTACGTTGTATCACTTTGGACCGGTGCAGAGTTATCATTAGCATTCAAGCTACAGACACATGCAGCAGAGATGACTGAAAGCATCTTTAAACTCCTGCATCACGGCTAATAACACTTCCAAAAGGCTGTTGTGGAACTTTTCAGACGTCTTTGAAGTAGTTGGAAAAGACGAGAATATGCCAATCTTTTGTCTTTGTGCGTGTGATGAAGTGGACCTGCCTTGTCTTCTTTCCTGATCGGCCACAGAGAGGCTTCATGTTTAAGTGCAACATAAACTCTCCCTGCTGGACCACCCGGGCCGACGCCAGCCGCTAATCCAAATATGACATATTTGGACCTGCTGCCATCACACACACGCTCCAACCGTCTTGTGTCACTGCTTCTAATCCTCACACAAAACACTGAAAGCCACACCGTGATTCAATCCACAAGCACACCACAGCCTAAACACGCCTAACTCTGCTGGAGCCAACGTCTACATTTCTCTTACGCTAGCAGACAAGCTAACGTTGTAGCACCACGCATGCATCCATGCAGCACGCCTCAGGTGGGAGAGTAGATGAAGTTTGCTGCACGCTACTGCGACCTTGTTGCAATATCCTTACACATACTGATGCTGCATCATGGGGGGGCACATGTCACTGATACATGTGCCTACATGTTCGGGGGCCCTTGCTAAATGTACAAAACTATGATGATACATTATATTATGACCACTTGTAGGTTTTAGTAGAAGTAAAACCTTCAAGGAGTGTGTACTGTCGTTCGTATACCAGGAAAAAAGCTCGTTAGGTTTATTTACCGTGGCTTGACAGCTGCAAGGGTTTCCCCCTCCCCGTTTATCAAACATATTTTCTAGTGCTGGTACTTTCCCCAAGCACACATCTTGGAAGCTTCTTAGGACGACATCACCACAGCATTAGCCGACTTGGCTGAATGCTATAGACCTTGCATGTCTTCTTCACAGCCCGTTGCTTGCTTTGCAGGATCGCACCACAATAACACGCAGCTTTGGAGATGTACAGCACACGCAGCAGGGAGGTAAGTACACACCTCCGTGATAAACACAAGCGTTAGCAACTTCTATAATATGACATGCCAATGCAAGGAAAATGGTGGAAACAAGTTTTGTGATTAGTTGTACTTCAGTAGTACTTTCATGCAGTATCCCATTGTTGAAAGGCATCATGTAGTATTTTCAGTAGTTTTAAAGAAGTGTCAGAGTCAATAAATCATGGATTGGAAGCCTCGATGCTGGACTTCACACGTTCAAAGTGCTTTTAGTGTGTGTGTGTGTGTGTGCGTGTGTGTGTGTGGCTTTAAGGCTAATGACTTGTGTACTTTGTCCTGACAGAGTGTGTTTGTCCAAGTAGCGCTATTGTGTACTCATATATCACATACTATTTAAAAAATATATAAAAATGGACATGAATAAATCAATTTATAGGTTTGTATTATTTGTTAATACTGAAAACAATACAAAATGAAGTTTTTCCAAACATGTTTTATTACTATCCTACGTATGTAACCCGCGTTGATTCGCGCTGCCCGCACCGGGCCGCGAACACACGACCTTTTTAATGGGAGGTGAGGGTGCTGACCACGCAACGAAAAGCCCGGACTGTCGGCCGTGTGACCAGCGTAGCTCTTGAGGCAGAGGAAGTGAGGTTTACCAACGTACACTCGCACAGCCTCACAGGCTGGCATCCGTTACATATATGAAAATGAATGTATTTAAAAAGCAAGAATTTTAGCAAGAACTTTATCGTGATAAAGTTCAAATACTCTGTGTATATATAAAATATACTGTATATGTTTGAAATAAGTGTGTTTTTGTGCATTATTTCCAGTGTGGCCCCCCGGGCCTTGAGTTTGACTCGTGTGTCATATATTCTAAAATGTTGTGGTTGCTTGCGTCACCGCCCACCGTGACGCCAGAGTGATGAGGTCCAATCAGCGTGTGGGGCGTGTCTTGAAGTCAGCAGTAAAGTTTTTGGATGGAAGGAGGAACACTCCTTGAAAAAACACACTTGGGACATGACTTGGACTTGAACTTGGACTGACACGGGTTCGGCGCCACGTGACGCAGATAAAGCAGAACCCCCCCCCATGAGGAATCCCACTTCGCACATCGAGTCTGCGTGGGAAGGGCAGCTTTGATGGAGGTGAAACCTTGGAGGAGAACATGCAAGGTGTTGCTGCTCCTCGTCCTCCTCTTCTGGTTTTGCGCCGGAGCCCCGAACCGGAAGCACCGGCTGCTGTGCTGGAAGGCCACCCTGCGGTGCCACGGAGAGCCGGACTGCCGCTATGCCTACGACCAGTACGCGCACGCCTGCTCGCCCGTCCTGAACGGAGAGCGCCGGAGGTGTCCCAGCCACTGCATCTCCTCCCTCGTCCAGCTCAACCAGACCCGCGGCGGACCGGCTCTGGAGGACTGTGACTGCGCTGCGGACCCGGTCTGCAGGCGGACCAAGCAGGCAATAGAACCGTGCGTTACCCGGACTCACGCGCTGGGCTGCACGAACGCGCGCCGCCGGTGCGAGGCCGACCGGGCGTGCAGCGCCTCCATGCGGGAGTACTTGTTCCGCTGCAGGATGCTCTTCGGCGGGCAGCGCTGCTCGGCGGGCTGCCGGGCGCTCATCGCCCGCATGCGAGACATTCCCGCCGCGCAGCAGCTGGATTCGTGCGTGTGCGACGGCGCGGAAAGGAACATCTGCGAGTACATTAAAGTCAGCATGAAGACCTTCTGCTCGGACCAAGCAGGAGGACGAGGGGGTGCAGGGTACGCAGGGAGCGGCTACTCGGAGGAGGACTCAGAGGACGACTACCTTGAAGTGGACCGTCACGCACAAGGGGACACCACAGGGGGATCCATGTGTCTCCAGAGCGGCCTGGTCCTCATCACCATGTTAGCTTTGACCGGTGCTCTTGCTTCATGAAGACAGAAAACTAACTTGCCGGTGAGGGTCTGGATAAAGGTGGAGGTGTTTTCACACTTTCTGGGCAGCATGGGAAGACAACCAGGAAGTGGACACTTCATGATGTCACTTGTTGTTAGGCAGAATTCATGAATGATGTCACTTGTTGCCAGGCAGAATAAAAAAAACATGTTGCTACTTTTGTGTGAAATGATCACATGAGGATTGTGACTAGCTTACTCTGTATGAAATGTAAAATGGATTTAATGTATAAAGTGTTTGCGTGGCGTGGAAGTTCTGAAGATGTCCACACAAGGTGACAAGATTACATTTCCTCTTCCACCATTGTGTGTTCTCATCTCCATGACGGCCACGTTCTAAAACGTCTCTACTTCATCTACTAACCTTTCAACCTTTCTTCCTCCTCCAAAACTGCATGGCTCAAATCTCCGCTACAATCACTGGAAACATCCTCTGACTCGTACATGCTACTTGATATCACTACTTCATACTACTACTTTATTCTCCTATTATCATTACGTAATACTCCTACTTTATTCTCCCAATATCACTACTTAATACTACTACTTTATTCTCCCAATATTACGACTTAATACTACTACTTTATTCTCCCAATATCACTACTTAATACTACTACTTTATTCTCCTAATATTACTACTTAATGTTACTACTTTATACTCCTAATATGACTACTTAATGTTACTACTTAATTCTCCTAATATTACTACTTAATGTTACTACTTTATTCTCCTAATATCACTACTTAATACTACTACTTGATTCTCCTAATATTACTACTTAATACTACCACTTAATTCTCCTAATATTACTACTTAATGTTACTACTTCATTCTCCTAATATTACTACAGAGTGGCCGCTATAGACAGATGGCCTCTATAGACAGGTTGGCGTCCAGTTTGAATGTTGACCAGTAGAGGAAAAAAAAGAAAAAAAAAGGGGAGGAAAAAATAATAATAATAATGTTGACCAGTAGAGGGCACTGCGGACTGCGGATAAAAGTTGTACAGCACTACTAGGCTTGTTATTATCTTGGTTCATGGTTTTAATCCTGAACATGCATATGAGTCAAACAGTAGCACATCACATAGTACAATTCACAATTTTGCATGTCCAAAAAGGAGTAGGAAGAAGCAAAGCTTATTTAATCCTACCCCTCATCAGTTTCACATCAGTTGCAATACATTTATTCACCTCTTGTTCTTCCAAGTGTACTTTGTAGGTCTACATGACAATGTAGTGCAATCATAGCCAAGGTTTTTACTGACTAAAAGGAAGCTAGAGGCTTAATAATAACTGATAGAATATATCCACCACCCACAGAACAAAGCTGTGCTAGTAATGTCTTACGCTTGTTTTTAATATTTTACTTTTTATACGGCAGAGTGTCATTACAGCTTTAGTTCATCGGGAAGTGACGCGAAGTGACGGTGGGCGTCCCGAGCAGGAGAGCTAGGCTCAGTGCTAGCTGTGAGTTTGGAGAGAGTTGGGAAGTGTGTTTATGTTGGCGTGGATGTAAAGTCCTGCAGTGTTCTCCGCTGTTAATAAAGCCATTAAAGTGCATCGGCGACGTGAGTCTCTCCTTCCCCACAACAAGCGGCATTACAGTATTGACCAGTGCACACCAGGAAATAAACGGTGTCATTTCTTACAGGCATTGGCTGGACAGCTATGTAGTGGGGCTTGTTTAACCTTTGCCTTGTGGGCAAGCAGGAAGGAGAGACGATACAGAAACATACAGAACTACATCAGCAAATAAATGTCTGTGACAACTATAAAGACGAACAAGGACATAAGGACAAAGGTGTCATGTTCTGTGTTTGTTTTGCACTCTGCTGCCGCCTCTGTTTTGTCCTTGCAGTGTCATGGCTGCACTGATGAGTAATCAGGGACACCTGTGATCAATCTTCAGCTCCCCATATATACTTGTACCTCTGCCTGACCACTATCTAGTTGCCAGTTATTCCCTTGCCAACCCTGCTTCCTGTTCCACATCCCTTGGCTCCCAACTGGTCCCTTTTGCTCGCGTATCTTTCTGCCATTGTGATTTTGCTACTGCCACTTACCTGTTCTGCACCTTTTTTCCTGCAGCTCCTTTCGTTCAGTGAGTACCTTTTTCCTGCCTTGCAGTGTTTTTTGTTCTTTGTATTTTTTGGCTCTAGCCCTGTGTTCCTTAGTTATCTTTTGGTAGTTATTTTTGTATTTTTTTTGTCATTATTACTTTGTGTAATAAATTGTATTTCTTACTAGCGCTGTGTCTATCTGCATAACGGGTTCCAACCTTTTGGCGTAAGCCACTCCGTGACAGAATAACTGGCCAATGATACACACAATGATAATAATGTATTGAAACAGTCACACATAATAGTAATAATGAAATGATTATCTATGATAGTGAACAGAATGATAATAACTGTAATGCACATCATTGTAAAAAAAACTATAGTCATACTGCTGATATCACCGTCGCTGTAATAAAACCAACAACATAATAACACCCTGGTTAACTCAGTGAGTAATGTGGGGAAGTACGTATGTACTGTGAGTGTGTATATGTACGTGTGTACAGGTATCTCTGTATGTGGGGAAGACTTCATATACATAAAGGTGCAGGAATGTGTGGGCGTGTAATTGTCACTGAGAATGTATGAAAGAAAAGGGGCCACCCTCCACCTCCAAGAGAGCCCCACCCCAAATAGCCAGACCAAGCCCCCTCCGCCAGCAGGCCCACAGTGGCAGGCAGCACAAAGATCAGCGCCCCAAGAGCCAGCCCAGAGAGCCCACCCTCCCGGGAAGACCAGCAAGGAGCCGCAAAGAGGTAATCCCAACCAAAGACAGGGCGCCGGCGGGCCGGAGGACAGCCAACCGGGGGATCCCGTGGTCCCAGACATACAACCCAGAACCCGCTGCGCGGAGAGCGCGGACCGCCGGGGAGCAGGAAGACACCAGGCCACCCCATCCCAACGGTAGGACACCGCCAGCAAGTCAGACAGAGGAGCTAGCGAGGAGGAAAGCGGGCAAATGAGCAAACGGGCGAGCAGCCAGGCGAACCAGCACACAGCGGCAGCCGACACCCGCGGGGCAGCAAACCCCGGAGAGGGAGTGGGAGTGCCGCACCCCAAGCCGCAGGGAGGCCAAGCACCAGAGCCGAGAAGGTGAGACCAGCAGGAGACCAGCCGACAGACCCCACCAGCCACCAGAAACCAGACCAGCCACATGCCACCAGAGCTGACGGCGCACCACTCCTGCACCGGAGCCCCACCCCGACAAGCCCGCAGACAGACCGGGGGAGGCGAAGACATAGACAACGGCCCAGCAGAGCACAAAGAGCAGCGGCGACAAACGCCCAAGCGCCCAAGCACAACCTCCCCAGCAGGCCTGGCCCCAGGGCAGTCAGGGGAAGGCAGGTGAACCAGACAAAGGCATGCCACAAGCCAGGCCACCCCGGGCGAGCCACCACGCCACGACGGCCAGCGGACAGGTCCACAGCCACACCCCTGACCCTGGCGGGCAGGCTCCGCGGAACAGGCACGAGGCACCCCAATCCAGCCCGCCCCACCCGTGTATGTGAAAAGGTGTGATTGTGTTTATTATGCAATTAAATAAATAAAATAAAATAAAAGAGGACAGCTATGAAGAGCTGGTCTCTGTGTCCCTGAGGGGTGTATTTGTGTGCATGTATATCAGGGGTCACCAACGTTTTTTCTTGTGAGAGCTACTTTTAGAAAATGAAAATGGCCACGAGCTACTCATTTTTGTAGAAATGATTTTCATACCTTATTTCAAGCCGAACAGATCAAATATGCTTGTTTTACCAAAACATTCACAAAATACTGGTATCCACAACTCACATTTTATGTTTCAGAATACATTTCTTTCTAGTGTTCTCACATTATGAACTGAAAACCTGAATGAAAAGCAGGCTTGCGGGCACGTCATGTGGTCGTGGGGGGCTACCTGGTGCCCGCAGGCACCACGTTGGTGACCCCTGATGTATATGATAGGGGTGTATGTGGATGATAGCTAATGATGCAATTAAAATCGTGGGACAGCTGCTGCTCGGTGGGCCCCTCACCTGACCAGCCCCCCCAAACCCTAAGTGTCTACTGTGCGATTAAAATTGGGGGGCAACAGGTCAGTGGCATGGCAGGGGCAAAGGAGCCCCTGCAAGGCAACTCCGCCCCCCAACCACGCCCCACCGTAGGCTACCCCCCAAGTCCTATATGTATGTGAGGTGGTGCAGTGGAACAGGAAGGACGGGGGCCCCATACCCCAACGCCGCCCAAACCGAGCGGGGGGGACCAAGGACACATGACCGACCGGCCACCCACCACAGCCCAGGCTTGGGCGAGCCACAAGCCGCAGGACACACCACAGGCCCTACCCAGGATGCCCAGTCCGGCCCACCCAACCCCCTAGAGGTGATACCCCCAGCGCCTCCCAACACCGGAGCCCCACCGGAGGGAGCGTCCACAGCGCCCCTGACCCGGATTTTTCCAAAGAAATTTATTTATATATGAATCTAATGACTTGAACCAAATTATAGATGGTTTGGTGGGGATCATGGAAAACAGATAATTAACCTTTGGTAAAATCATCATTTTCACGGTGGATACTCTGCCTGTAAGTGAGATGGGCAAGGTTCTCCAACGTGCAAGATCATCCTCTATTAACTTCAATAGTGGAGTATAATTCAAATGGATCAGGTCTGACAGGTTGGAGGAAATGTTAATACCCAAATACTTAATGTTCCCTGAACTCAGTGGTATAGAGGGGGTGCTCTGGAAACCAAAGTTAATGGGCAGTACTGTGGATTTAGACCAGTTAATGGAGTAATCTGAGAAGGTGCTATAATTGTTAATGAGTGAGATAGATTGGTGAAGTGAAGAATGTGAATTATCTAGGAAGAGTAATACATCATCAGCATAAAGGCTTATCTTATGATGAACATTTGTGGTGTGGATCCCTTTAATATTTATATGTTGTCCAATTGCAGCTGCAAGAGGTTCGATAAAGATAGCAAATAGTGAGGGAGAGAGTGGACACCCTTGCCTAGTACCTCTTTGTAAAGTAAATTCTGGAGAGATGTGATTGTTGGTCCGAACAGAGGCCTTCGGGGTGTTGTATAGTATTTTAATCCATGTTCTAAATGAATCTCCAAAGCCAAATTTTTGTAGTGTTGCAAAGAGAAATTTCCAGTTTACTCTGTCAAATGCTTTTTCAGCATCCAATGAGACAATTGTGGTTTCTAAATTATGGATGATAGAGTAATCAATCAGATTGATTAGACGGCGTATGTTGCTAGTTGAGTTTCTCCCCTTGATAAATCCTGATTGATCAGGGTGTATTATATGAAGGGTAACTTTTTCCAGCCTTATAGCTAACGCTTTGCATATTATTTTAAGATCTGTATTAATCAGTGAAATTGGACGATAACTGGAAGGTAGTGTTGGGTCCTTATCCGGTTTCAGCAGGAGACTGATTGTATCTGAGTTCATGTTTGGAGGCAAGCATGAACTGTCTTTAATTTCTAAAACCATTCTAAGAAATATTGGAGATAGTAATGACCAGAATGTTTTATAAAACTCGGCAGGGAAACCGTCAGGTCCTGGTGCTTTCTTATTTGGCAACCGGTGTAGAGCGTTATGGAGTTCTATTAATGAAATGGGTACATCTAAATTTGTCACCTGTTCTTCATTTAATTTTGGTAATTCTATGCTGTTGAGAAATGTTTTGATATCTGGGAGAGATGGTTTAATCTGAGGTGTATATAGATTTTTATAAAAGCTCCTAAAGACAGAATTAATTTCTTCCGGGAGGTGAGTGATGTGACCTCCTGAGTTTCTAATGGAGGAGATAGAGCTTTTTTCTTTATTGACTTTTAGTTGGTTAGCTAAGTATTTTCTGTGTTTATTGCCATGCTCAAACTTTTCCAAACGTAGTCTCTGCGGTTGGAACTGAATTTTCTTGTCAGTAATTTCTTTTAAATCTAGTTTCAGTTTTCATTAGGTTACTTAGGCTATGCTCAGTCAGCATGAGCTGCTTCAAGGAGTTGGATTTTTTTCTCCAACTCTGATTCTAGTAATCTCTTTCTTTTTCTTATATGATGAATATGAAATGTTTTTTCCGCGCATTACTGCTTTTGCTGCCTCCCACAGAATACTAGCCGAGACACCGGGTTGGTCATTGAAGTCTAAAAACATTGTCCACTCTCTTTCAAAGTATTTTAGGAAGTCTGAGTCTTTTAGTAATGATGTATTTAATCTCCAGCATCTAGTAGGTGCGCTCATAGTTTGGTTAGTGAGAAAAAGAGAGACTGGGGCGTGGTCACTAATGGTGATAGGGTGTATGTGAATGTTTGAAATGTCAGATATGATTGAGTTGCTTGTCAAAAAGTAGTCAATACGAGAGTAGGTGTGGTGCACTGGTGAGAAATAAGTATATTCCCTGTGAGTAGGGTGATAAGAGCGCCAAGCATCACAAAGACCAAAATCATTCATGTATTTCTTCAGTATTGATGGTGATTGAGACTCACGATGTCTCCCAGCTGGGCTAGACCTGTCCACTTCTGGATTAAATACTAAATTGAGGTCCCCTCCGAAGATCATACTTGTATCCAAATGTGCAGAGAGAGAAGAAAAGAAGGCGTGAAAGAAGGAGGGGTCGTCAACATTCGGACCATATATGTTGGCAATGCAGAAATGTACATTATCAACAGATAACAGATATGTTCATGATTATATATCTCCCTTCTGTGTCTGGAATAGTGGTATGGAGTGTAAAATTCACCCTCCTGTTAATTAAAATAGCTACCCCTCTCTGTTTGGAGTTGTAACTTGCTAAATATGTGTGTGGGAACTGTGGTGAGTGAAGTGTATGGACAGCTGACTTGGACATGTGAGTCTCTTGGAATAAGACAATGTCTGCTTGGGTGTTCTTCAAATGATTAAACATTTTTTGTCTTTTTTCTATCGACCCAACTCCCCTGACATTCCAAGTGACAAACTGTAGTGAGTTCATCCTACACTAGCTTTAGTGATGTGTGTGTGAACAAGATCAAATGTGAAGTATGTGTACCTGGAAGTAAAATTAATGGGAATATATACAGTACATTTAAATGTATGCTTAATTTGTACATAGGTAAAGTGTAATATAGTAATCCTGAATGAACTAAGCCAACTAAAGTGAGGACGTGATGTGGGTAAGTGGCATAAGTGAGATGAGCGTGCTTGTGAGTAGTTGTGATATCCATATCAATAGTAGAATATGATGTGTATGTGTAGGAGAATGCGTGCACGTGTGTTTATTTGTGTGAATAGCTTGAATTTGGTTGGGTTTGGACTTTGAGGGTGTGTGATGTCACTGTGAGGAGATGCTGATGAAGGAGACAGCTGGCAGACAAGAGGATATGTGACAATATGAGGAGGGGAGAAAGAGGGAAAGCATGACACAGAGAGAGGATGGGGAGAGGAAGAAAGAAAGACAAGAAAAAAAGAAAAAAAAGGAAAGAAAGGCTGTGCATACATACAGTGGGATAGGGGGAAAAAAAAGGGGGGGGGGGTAAAGTGGGAGCAGACAGTAACATTGTAAAGGCTACAAGTGTGCGCGCTGCGAGATAGAAAGAAAAGTTACCTGGTTGAAATAGTTGATTAGTTACCATATCAATACAGCCATGGTGTGACTTCCCGGTCGCGGTAAAGTTGTCCATTGACGAAGACTTTATCCACCGTGATGACAGCTCGGCATCCCTCGTCAAAGAACTTCCTCCGAACAGGGAATAGGCGTCGGCGCCTGTGAAGGATTTCTCTGGGAAATTGATCGTTGATGCTGAAGTCCGTCCCCATCAGCTCCCGGCCTCGGCCCTTCACCTGTTCCTTCTGCTTAAAATGTTTGAATTTTGCCACAATGGGTCTCGGCCTACGGTTCTCTGGCTTCTTGGCTCCCAGGCGATGGACGCGGTGAAAAGTGATGTTTTGGATGGTGTCCGCTGGGAGTTTGAGCTGTCGCGCCATGAAGGCCCTCACCGATTCTTCAGGGTCTTCCGCAGATTTTTCGGGAATTCCAGCGAAGACAAGATTGTCCCGCATGCTCCGGGCCTGGAGGTCTAGGATCGTCTCCTTCATGGTTTTGTTCTCTTGGGCAAGATGTGAAACTCCGTCGGTGAGGGACTTCACCGAGTCGCAGAGGGCTGCGTTCTCCATAACCAAGGAGACGATCTGATTTTGGCTGAAGTCCAGAGATCCACGGATGGCCTGGATTTCTTTGTGATGCACCTCGACAAGAGCGAGGCGGCCGTCCAAGCAAATCAGCCTCTTCTTGATGGGGTCGAGGATGTCTCTGATGTCACTGCCTGGTGGAGATATTTCTCCAGGTGAGTCCTCCGGGCGGCTCCGCTTGGGTTGTGGTGTCTTGGGTGACCTGTCCGATTTGCCCATAACTACGCGATCGAAGCACCCGTCGATGTACTCCTCCAGATCTTCCAGTTTTTGGCTTGGTTAGGCGTTTAGAGTGTTTAATATGCTGGTTTTGTGTCGAAATACTCTGCGGATGTTTTAGTAGTTGATTGTTTTTTTTCAGAGCGCTATGTTCCGCTTGTCTGTGTTCCGCGCGTCACGTACACTCTCGCCCTAATATTACTACTTTATTCTCATAATATGACTACTTAATGTTACTACTTCATTCTCCTAATATTACTACTTTATTCTCATAATTTGACTACTTAATGTTACTACTTTATTCTCCTAATATTACTACTTAATGTTACTACTTCATTCTCCTAGAGACTTTTGTGCTAACATTGGCCATTATTGTTGTTATGTTGGGTGCGGACAGGAAGCCAAGATAAAAGGCAGTGGTGTGTGCAGTAGAAAGTCCAACATAAAGTGTAGCACTGTGGATGGATGGATGGATGGATGGATGGATGGATACTTTATTCATCTGAAAGAGAAATTCACTAGGCTAGGAAAAAGTACAACAAAAATTAAGTCCAACACTTGCAAAGGAGAAAGGTTGAAAGCAAAAGCGTAGCACAACCCTAATAACAATCCATCCATCCGTTTTCTACGCCGCTTATCCTCACTAGGGACTTTGGGAGAGGCGGGGTACACCCTGGACTGGTGTCCAGCCAGTGGCAGGGCACATATAGACAAACACTCACATTCATACCTATGGACAATTTAGAGTCTCCAATGAAGCTAACATGCATGTTTTTGGAATGTGGGAGGAAACCGGAGTACCCAGAAAACCCACACACACACGGGGAGAACATGCAACCTCCACACAGAAATGCCCAACGGAGAATCCAACCCAGATCTTTCCAATCTCTGCGTGGCCAACATGCTAACCACTCGGCCACCGTGCGGCCACATGCTAGTAACAAGTTCACCAAAACTAGGGATGAAGCAAAAAGCAAAGCAGGATGCCAGCACAACAAAGAAGACAGCAGGCCAAAAGAGACACGGAGGCCACCAAAGCAAAAGAGAAACAAAGGTTACTTGCCAGAGAAGGTACAGGGACACAACGAGGGAGGAAGTGAGCAGCTCGTCCAACGAGCAGAGAAGCGGCGTGGAAGTGGAAGCACTAGCACGTGCTGAAAAACAACACTGCATCCTCCATCTAAACCAGCTGCATGATGTTGGCCTGATCTATTTAAACCTCATTAATCTGCCACCAGTGTGTCTCCTGGCCATGCCCCTACTCAGCACTGGAGGACTATGACTTTTTCTTGTAAAATTCTGAGTTTTTCTTGTAAGATTATGACTTTTTCTTGTAGGATTATAACATTTTCTTGTAAGATTATGACTTTTTCTTGTAGGATTATGACATTTTTTTGTAAGATTATGATTTTTTCTTGTAAAATTATGACATTTTCTTGTAGGATTATGACGTTTTTGGTAAGATTATGATTTTTTCTTGTAGGATTATGACCTTCAATTCTCACCGGATCAATTTGCAGCTGAGTGTGAAGTGGCTGGGATGAGAATCAGCACCTCCAAGTCCGAGTCCATCGTTCTCACTCGGAAAAGGGTGCAGTGTCATCTCTGGGTCGGGGATGAGATCCTCCACCAAGTGGAGGAGTTTAAGTACCTCGGGGTCTTGTTCACGAGTGAGGGAACGCGGTGGACAGGCGGATTGGTAACTCTGCATCGGTCCGTTGTGGTCAAGAGGGAGCTGAGCTGAAAGGCAACGCTCTCAATTGACCCCCTCCATCTACGTTCCTACCCTCACCTATGGTCATGAGCTTTGGGTAGTGACCGAAAGGACAAGGTGGCGGATAAAATGAGTTTTCTCCGTAGGGTGGCTGGGATCTCCCTTACAGATAAGGTGAGAAGTACTGTCATCCGGGAGAAGTTCATAGTAGAACTGCTACTCCTCCGCATTGAGAGGAGCCAGATGAGGTGGCTCAGGCATCTGGTCAGGAAGCCTCCCGGACGCCTCCCTGGGGAGGTGTTCAGGGCACGTTCAACCAAAAGAAGGCCTTGGGGAAGACCCAGGACACGTTGGAGAGACTATGTTTCCCAACTGGCCTGGGAACGCCTCGGGATCCGCCGGGAGGAGCTGGACGAAGTGGCCGGGGAGAGGAAAATCTGGGCCTCCCTGCTTAGGCTGTTGCCCCCGCGACCCGATCTCGGATAAGCGGTAGAAGATGGATGGATGGATGGACATAGCAACTATTACTCAGAATATTCCAAATGCGTTTTTGTTTATTACCATTATGATTATGAATGTAACATTTTCACCTTGTTTTCTTCCTACCTTGCTGTTTTTGAAGTGTAAAGATTAGGGGATTATTAGCTGCTAAAATTGTAAAATTGTAAAGGAATGAGATCATGGAAGGTGAGATAAAGGCGTGCTGTCTGTACTCAATGAAGTTCCTCACTGAAACTCCACACTCTCTCACCCCCCAGTTCTTACCTCTCAAGTATGCATTCATCACCACCCCCACAGGAGGCCATTTTCCTTGACAAGTGGAATTGTACAGAAGTGCAACACCACTACTACCCACCAGGGTGCGCTGTTGCCATTGAATAAATGACACTCATCACAAAACTGCAATTGTTTGGATTCTTTTTCTGAGTCATGCCTGATTTGTGACTTGTTGCCAGGCAGAATTCAAATGATGACTAAAAACTGGCATAGAAGAACATGAGAAGGATTGTTAAGAGTTGTTCCATCAAGTTTACTGTGCATTTCATCATCAAATACATCAAACAGTAAAGCTACATGTGACCCATTTACTCTTGTGCTTTCATCAAGATGCATTCTTAGTTTCCTGTCCCACTGTGACTTTTACTCACAAATCTTTCAATCATTCTAATGATCAAAGTTGATGTATTCACATTTATTGTGCAACAAAGTATACAGTTGCTGGAATAGTCTGGACACTGCCCCCTCTATCACTACTATTACCAATAACAGACCACTATTACCAATAATAGACCAGTATTACCAATAACAGACCACTATTACCAATAACAGACCACTATTACCAATAATAGACCACTATTACCAATAATAGACCAGTATTACCAATAACAGACCACTATTACCAATAACAGACCACTATTACCAATAATAGACCACTATTACCAATAATAGACCAGTATTACCAATAACAGACCACTATTACCAATAATAGACCAGTATTACCAATAACAGACCACTGTTACCAAAAACAGACCACTATTACCAATAATAGACCAACCAGTATTACCGATAATAGACCACTATTACCAATAATAGAGGAGTATTATTAGTAGTAATAGATGAGTATTATTAATAGTAATAGATTAGTATTATTAGTAGTAATAGATGAGTGGTAATAGATGAGTAGTATATGTAGTAATAGATGAGTATTATTGGTAGTAAAAGATGAGTACTATTAATAGTAATAGGCGAGTATTATTAGTAGTAATAGATGAGTATTATAGGTAGTAATAGATGAGTATTATTAGTCGCAATAAATGAGTATTATTGGCAGCAATAGATGTGTATTATTAATAGTAATAGATGAGTATTATTGGTAGTAGTAGATGAGTATTTTTACTGGTAGTAATAGATGAGTATTAATAGATGAGTATTATTGGTAGTAGTAGATGAGTATTATTAGTAGTAGTAATAGATGAGTATTAATAGAGGAGTATTATCAGTAGTAATAGAGGAGTATTATAGGTAGTAATAGAGGAGTAGTAATAGAGGAGTATTATTGGTAGTACAGTAGATGCCCCTACAACGTAAATAATCCATTCCAAGAACCTTTATGTTATAGGGATTTTATGTTATGTTATACAAAGCGTAAAATACATGTGAATAGCCTAATCCGTTTCAAGATCTTCCCAAACTCACACGTTTGGCACTTCAAAATATTCAAAGTCCACCACATATGGTGGGAAAATATAAGAAAACGTTAGCACAGTCTAGCAACATCACTTAATTTCATACCACCTTCATACTTCTGGATCATTTCCTGCTTTGTTTCGATCGACAACTTTTCCCTTTTTTTCTTCTCACTTCCACTTGGTTTAGGACCCATGATTACGGTAAATTTAACACAAGAAAGGTAAAAAAATGAAGAAGAGATTTCAATGCGTGCGAACTAGTTTAAGGGCGACTATGATGAGGACGAGAGAAGCTTGTCTCTCACACAAACTCACGTACGCGCTGTATAAGTCAGCCAATGAGATGAGAGCGTAGGCGGTGCCCCGATAATCAGCCAATGAGAGCGTGAAGCGTCAGAAGGCGTCACCAAGTGTACTCCGTTAGTCATGGAAAATGTTTCTCTCTCTCTGTTGCACGAGCTACAGTTTTCAAATCGAATTTCTGAACTTTCACCGACTTGACGATAACTTACGTTATATGGAATTTCTTCTGTAATAAGATGCAAAAACTTTACATCAATTCTTTATGTTCAGTGGAATTTACGTAAAAGGAGGTTTACGTTATGCGAGGTACTACTGTACTAGAGGAGTAGTATGATGAATAATGGAGGCATTAGAGGTGTGACAGCATGACTAACCAGCAGGTGTGAGTCTGAGTGAAGTGGGAGTAGTAGTCATAGTAGTGAGAGATAAAGCATACAGGTGGTACTTGATATACTTCATGTAAGGATCAGCAGTACTCTTCAGCGCTGGTGTCCCCCCTACAGACGGCCCCCAGGAGTCCGTCTGTATTGCATCCCCGTGTCCTGTTGCGCTTCCCACCCGTGCAGTCGGACCAGCTGGACCAACAAGACCAGTTGCCCTCTTGGTGGACTGTGGGTCTTGTACCTGGACAACAGAAGAAGCCATGATGATGATGCTATGTCATGGCGCTCGGCGATGACGGGGGTGTCACCTGTGTGCTCCGCTTTGTCGCCTTTAAAATTCTGGCAGGCCCGGCCGTCAAAGAGGTGAGGGCAGAGACACACACACCTTCCATCCAGCAGCGTGACGGTGGCGCCGTTCTGGCAAGGTTTACACTTACACACGCTGTACTCCGCCACATACTCTGCCGTGGCACGCCTCATGTTGGCCATCCTGGCGTTGGCGTCCGCCATGTCCAACGGAACCAGCGTGTAAATTGGATGTGCCTCACACACAAACACATGACTTAATTGTAATATGCTTGTCAGAGCCCTATGACTGGTAGTATTACACATGTACTATAGTAAAAGTACTAAACTACATTACTCTCATTTCTAAGTATTTCTGGTAACATTGCAAGTGTATTTTGTGTAGTTTTTTTGTGTTTGTGTTTTTTTGTGGGAGGTCATTGCCATGATGTAGCTGAGTTGGTACCTCGCTGTGGAGCAGCGCCGGGGCGTTGGCGATGGTGCGAGCCCACGCCTGGTAGGTATGGACGTCCATCACGCCGTCCTTGTTGAGCTTGGCCCTCATGGCGACGGCGCTCTCCAGGGTGCCCCCTTTGACGGAGGTCATCACCTTATCCACCAGCGCTTTACCAGCCGTCTCATCTGTGGGGAAAGACGGCAGGTGAGGTTGTAGGATGCCATGCATGTGAGGTGATGCTGGGTTGGTGCCAACCTTGGAGACTTGTGGCTACATCTTTACACTTGTCATCCTTCAAGTGAGCTTTCCCACCACTAGGAGCGCTGCCACCAAAATCTACTGAGATTCCCAATTTCACGCATTCTTGAATCTTCCGCTCTGTCAAATCTAGAAAAGATGAAAAAGCTCAGCACCTTCCTTCCAACATTTACTGCCCACTGCTCAGGATTCTCATACTTTTGGCCTTGATGGCGTCCTGGTTGAGCACGTAGACCAACTCGTATTCTCCACCGGCCTTCCCGTTTCGGGTGTAATGGGTTCCGTAGTCCTCCAGGAAGGCAAAGTAGACGGCCTTGTCGTACTGCACGGGCAAAGACCTCACGTGCTCCAGGAACTCATCGGCCACTTGGAGCTCACGGGAACGAAGCCTGTAGGTGTTCAACTGGATCCTGCCCTTCACCCTCATGAAGCTCTTGTTCTACGCCAGGACGAGAAGAACGCTTGGGCAAAATCCAGGCATACACGAGGGTTCTCCAGATACAGGTTCTCAATCACCTTGACGTTGGTGTACTCTGAGACCTCTCTGATCATGGCTTTCTTCTCGTACTGGTACTCCAACGCCACGCCGGGAGGTGCGTTTGACAACATGGACTCCTCGCTTGGGCTGAACTTGAAGGAAAGTCCCACGTCCACTTTGCCCGTCATCTCAGTCAGGATTTCTCTCAGCAGGCTGTGCGTGTCCTCGTAGATTTCCCTAGAGACTACTTCCTCCACAAGTGTCTGGAAAATCAAAGCCATCACTGTTTTTTTTGGAATTTTGTCCATCAGCCACAATCCTCATGTGAGACATGAACACACGTTTCTCTTTACTGTGCCTTCTAAAGATATAAAAACAGGTAAAAAGAGGCAGCTAATGAATGCACGTAACGGAACACACCTATGAAAACACCTCCAACAAGGTTTAGTGGTTTTCCATCCATGCTGTGAGCGTGTAGTAACAGCTACGTTCATGGTAACATGTCATACTTGGAGTATGTTGGCAACTTTGATTTCACATAGCAACATAGAAAGGAACGCTACACCTAGCATCAAAAACAACAACACAACTCCAATATGTAGCATTACCTTGATGAAGCTAGTGGCTAGCCGGCTAGTAGCTAGCCACCGTGGTGTGGTGAGGTGTCACTACGCCAGTAAGGTAGTTCTTGGGCGTAACAATGTTAACAACAATAATAAGAACAATGTGCTTCATATGCAGCTCACATGATGGACATTTTTGGAGGTTTTTTCAGAAGGTTTTATAAGTGCAATAGATGCGTCACATTACGTGCATTCTTAGCTGCCTCTTTTTACCTGTTTTTATATCTTTAGAAGGCACAGAAAAGAGAAAGATGTGTGTTCATGTCTCACATGAGGATTGTGGCTGATGGACAACATTCCAAACAAAAAGTACACTTTTCCTTTAAATGACAGTGTAATGCTAGCTAGCTAGCTAGCCAACTGACCTGGTAGTTGAGCACGCCAACGTTCCATGGAAGTCTGTCGTAGCGTCCAGTGTACGGGTTCTGTACTCGGTCACATCTGCCATTGAAGTAGTCGTTATTGAAGGGGTTCATTCGGGGGTCGGCACCCAAGATGTTGATTCTTGCGTAAAGACAGAGGGGACACGTCTGAAGTAAGCTAGCTGGCAAATAGCTACTGTGGTTTCTGCATGATTTTGGAAACCTTGCAGACGAGTTAGCCTCATTTTCTCTGAAGAATGCAATGACTAGAGTCCTTAAGATGGTGCAGCTACAGTAATCCCTCCTTTAGGACGGTTCTTGGTTCCACACCCGACGGCAATACGTGAATTTTGGTGAAGTAGGATCCAATATTAATAAATTGAATATTTTCACTCCCCCGTGTGTGTGTGGGTTTTCCGGGTACTCCGGTTTCCTCCCACATTCCAAAAACATGCATGTTAGCTTCATTGGAGACTCTAAATGGTCCATAGGTATGAATGTGAGTGTTTGTCTATATGTGCCCTGCCATTGGCTGGACACCAGTCCAGGGTGTACCCCGCCTGTCGCCCCAAGTCAGCTGGGATAGGCTCCAGCATGCCCACGACCCTAATGAGGAGAAGCAGTATAGAAGATGGATGGATGGATGGATGGATGGAATATTTTCATAGTTGTGGCATAAAAAACCTGTTTACAATCTTCTGAATACGCTTCTCAACATGATTAGAGCCCTCTAGACATGAAATAACACCCCTATAGTCACCTTTACACTCTTATTGCCCAATATAGTAGACATAATAAGAGAAAATAAGAGATATTAGGCATACATAAGACAACACAGACTGACACGCTAGCAGTTCCTTCTTGTTGTTTTCTGGACAGCGTACTTCCTTGCAAGTAAATAAGCCATGTAAGACTGCTGGAGCAGTGTCACAGTAAATGTGTTCCCTCGGGAACATTAGTGAGGCTGGACACCTAGTGGCCAATGTAGAATACTACATTCATAATTACGATGCTTCTTCTGCCTTGTATTTGTATTTGACTACATGGAGTTAGATCATTTAGACATTTGTATAGGCCAAGAATAAGTACAGTTGGCTTCAGTATGCATTTTTTGGTACTAATAATAGGTCCTATACAACCACGAAACAGTGATCTTTTATGAATTCATTTTGGAACACAGCGAGGGAGCGGTAATGGTTTGGCGTATCTTCCCATAGATTATAACTCACAACTCATCACTAATTCGGCTCTTACCCGTATCCTGCCGTCCTGCCTTGCTCGTTGTTCTCCAGGACGGTGGCGCCACACGGTGTCCGCACGGGATCGCAGTCCTCGTCGGATCCGTCTTCACAGTCGTAGTCGCTGTTGCACATCAGCCTCTTCATGATGCAAGAGCCTGCACGGACGCAGCAGATAGCTGATCACGCCCATCCAGCAGCTATGAAAGAAGGACCTTACCTGACTGGCACTGGAACTCTGTGTCTGAGCACACGGGACGTGGCGCTTCTTGGCATCCCGTGTCATTTACGCAAGCCTCTCGCTCGCCGATCGATCCCTGGCAGGACTCACCGCCAAACTGGCCGAAAACGACTGCGCTTCGAGAACGCCTCTGAGGAGCAAAACATTGATTCCATGCTAACATCTTCTGGCAAATAAAAGTACTTGATGACGTCGATGCTTCGATCATAAATGCTCACTCAGCTCACAATTCTTCATCGTGCTTTCAGTTCCACTCTTTCTTTTTTTTTCTACAAAATGTTGGCTTCAACTTCAAGTGGTACCTCCTTTACCACCTTTAGGTGATTGACTTTGGAGGCTCCAGTGTTTGCCCTCTAGTGGCTGGATGACCCCCAGCAAACCCATCAGACATTTAAGGCAAAGTCACTCAAAATATCTCTTTATTATATTAGTCGACTATGGACAAAAGCTAAGCAAAAATCCTTCGTCAAAGACAGCCCTAAACATAGAAAGATAAAAATATAGAATAGAAAATAGAATCAAAATACAAAGATAAGACTCAAGTAAACTTGGACTGACTCGTGTTGACGTGCAGGGATGGCAAACACTCCACGCAGACCAGCGACTCCACTCACAGTCCACGGCTGGCGGGTCAGGAAGTTCCACCCCCCTGGAACACAACAGTGTAGCCCAAGTAGGCCACACAGTTAGCCATGCAATTAGCCACAAGTTAGCTACACAGTTAGCCACTCTGTTAGCCACCAAGTTGGCCGCACAGTTATCTCGATCATGTATTCTCAGAGGAGGAAGTCAGCAATTTGGTTTGTGTTTTTTTAAGCTTTTTGAGTTGCTTGGCGGTGGAAAAGCGCTATATAAGTGAAAGACAATTTACCCTTTTATTTTTTACATGTTTTAAATGCAGTATGTTTACTATTAGTTGCTATACTTTAGCGAAGCTAGCTTCAGCTATGTTAGCATTAGCATGGTGGCTTGATGAGATTGATAGATGAGATTTGGCACAATTTAGCAACACTTGACTAATAACATTTGTAGTATTGAAGGTTGATAGAAAATGCCATTCAGGCATTGCAGACATCAAATACATATATATACATATCGCACATACTGTAATCATGAATTCTTTTGCTTTGTAATAGATGATCTACGCCATTGGCTTTGTATATATTACATAAAAAAGAATCATCGTAAATAAATGAAAGCTGAATGATACATACATTCCTTGTCCAAGGAACGCCATCGTGAGAAAAAGAAAAAGTGGGACAGCAAATACCGTCCTCATTTTCCACTGAAATCAAAGCAACAAGTCAGATTAAAAAGCGCTTAAATGGATGCTGAACTGGACCTTTAATGTGCCGCTCTGTCAATCATTATCAATCATTGTACCCGTGCAAAAGTACACCAATCAATGGGATTGTTTGGCTTCAGGGTTATTGATCGGCAGGCTGGGAAACTCCCCAAGCGTTGCCTCAAACTTTCTTTCACATCTTTGACTCATCCTGTGGGGATGTTTTGCAAACCGAAAACACAGCTACATGACAAGATAAAGATCATAAAGGTGTCTTACGAACAAGACTTTTCTAAAAATAATATCTAATATCATTAGAAATGCTTCAAGAAGAGCATCCAGTAGAAAAACTAAGGCATATTCATGGCTGACGAGGAGAGGGCTTTGTGAATTAAACCAGGGGTGTCCATTTATGTTTACTGGCCCTCGGCACATTCTAAAAATACAATTGTACAAGAAAACCAACAGCAAAAATGGAAAAGGAGCAGTCGTTTGCCAAGAATAAATTTGTCCCTCCAAATATCGCGGTTGGATTATGGCTCCCTCCTGGTTTGTCAACAATGAATGAATGAATAAAGGATAGTTGTTTGGTGGTTGCGTAACCATGTATTATTATTATTACCAGTCCAACATATATACACTCCTCATCCAAATACTAAGACCAGTTGAAAAATGGCTAGAATTAGCATTTTGCACATTTGGATCTTAATGAGGTTTTAAGTAGAGCTACAATAAGCAAAAACAAGAAGTGGGGGTGAGACAAAAAGTATTTTGAAAAAGTAATTTATTGAAAACAACAATTCAACTGAAATAGGCTGTTTTTTGTTCTCCCTGCCTGCCTTTAGTTATTATACTTTCCCCGTGGCTGTGCCCGGGTCGATGTTTTGGACTGTTATATCTAGTTTTGGAGTTTTTGTAAATAAACTTTGTAGTTTTTCTCCGGTGTCTCTCTGCATCTTGGAATCCAGTTCCCGGCCGTGTGCCTACCCGTGACAGTACAATTTGGCCAAAATGGATTCCGCAGAGTTAGACCATTTCTGGTCGGCACTGGCACACCAGGGACACTTGGTGGGGAGCCATGATAAAGCCCTTAAGGATGTCATGGAGGCACTGAATACACTATCAACCAGTGTTACGGCACTGGATCGGTGTCTAGAACACACCTTCGTCTCTTCACCTCAGAATGAAAACTCTGCTTCTCGCAGTTTAGCTCCCACCGGCACTCGTCCTCTCATGCCCCTTAGAGAACCAAGCATTCCTCACCCCCCATGCTTTTCGGGAGAGACTGGTTCATGTGAACAATTTTTGCACCAATGTTCATTAGTTTTTGATCAACAACCAGGCGCTTACACCTCCGATACAGCCAAGATTGTCATGAACGGCCAAGGCCGTGATAGAGGAATCCAAAATGCAGAGTCAAATACGTGAAACAGAAAAAGTCTTTAATACAAAAATGGATAACAAAAGGTACAAAAACAACACAAGAAACAAAGTACAACAAAAATACCTCCGGACCTAGTCACGGGAAATAGTAACAAAAAACACTGCTAGCACGGAGAGTTGAGCAGGGAAAAATACAGGCATGTAACAAAAAGAGCTGCTAACAAAAACTAGCAGAAGTACCGAAAATACAACTACTACTGAGAACGTCAAGCAGGCAGGTAGGTACTTACAGGTGAGATAAGCGTGGGTCAGAAAGCCAAAAGCACAATGCACAAGAACAAGCTGGAAGGAGCTTAACCGGGTGTAGCAAAGGGACAATCTGGCACTGGACATGAGTAAACACACAGCTTAAATAGATCAACTAATCAGTAGCAGGTGTAGACCATCAGCTCATCAAGGAGCTCAGGAGTGTGCTGCAACAGAGAAACAGTAGATGGCAGTACCGCAGCACACAATCCTGCCAAAGATTGCGTTCATCATGAGCCTACTTAGCAATAGCGCCGCTGCATGGGCATTGGCCATCAGCAAGGCTAATCCAGCTATACGCTCCTCACTGCCTCTATTTTTGAGTGAGATGAGGAAAGTTTTTGATCACCCCATTCGGGGTCGAGAGGCAGTAGGTAGATTATTGGACTTGAGACAGAAGAAACGTTCAGTCGCCAAGTACTCCATTGAGTTCAGGGTTTTAGCCGCCGAGAGCGGGTATGACGAAACCGTCCTCCAGGATATTTTTCATAAGTCCCTACATAACCGCATTAAGGACGAGCTAGTCGTCCGCGACAAAACAAAGACTCTGGACGAGCTTATAGATTTGGCCGTCCGCTTGGATAACTGACTACGCGAGCGTGATCGCGAACACGCTGAGGAGGACAGATCCGGCCGCTCTCCTTCCCGGCCGATACCATGGATGGCTCACTCACCCCACAGGGAGTTGCGCCGCAACCCCGTCGCTGCGGAGACCACCGGCTGCTCCACGGAGGAACCCATGCAGCTGGGAGCGCGCTGCCTTCCCTCGGCGGAGTGAGCACGACGACGTCGGCTACACCTCTGCCTATACTGCGGAGCTGCTAACCATCTCATCGCGGCTTGCCCCGTCAGGACACCTCGTCGTACCCGATCGCCCCCAGACGTCGTCAAGAGTTCTCTTCCACCAGCCGACGCAGATCGAGAATCAGCTGGGAATCCACCTCCTGAATCAGACTGTGAGTACCCGGCCAAGCAGGGGAACAGGAGAATCACGCAACTAAGACTACAGGTGGCTGGAACAATTATTAGGGGGGGTAGGAGCGTACCAGTTTCTGCATTCATTGACTCCGGTGCTGACGATAATTTCCTAGATTCTAAGTTTGTAGACGTTCATAAGATACCCAAGGTTAAGTTAATTAATCCTAAGGAGTTGCGCTCCCTCGATGGTGCATTGTTAGCGATGGTGTCATATCAGACTGAATTAGTGAATCTTCGACTCTTGGGTAACCATCAGGAGATGATTCGATTCTGTATTATACCGTCGCATTCAGCCCCCGTTGTTCTCGGACCTGGTTAAAGCTCCATAACCCATCGATCGATTGGAGAAGTATGACTATTAGCAACTGGGGAAACCACTGTTATGCTAATTGTCTCCGTTCTGTCGTACCCGAGAGTCCTATTAAGCCCATTGAAGAAAAGATTGACTTGTCTAAAGTATACTAAGATTTGGCTCGGTATTTAGTAAGGATAGAGCCCAGAGCTTGCCACCTCATCGTCCATACGACTGTGCCATTAAACTTATGCCCGACGCACCATTACCTAGTGCTAGACTGTACAATGTTTACGCACCTGAACAGAAAGTTTTTGTCGAAAAGAAGGATAAATCCCTACACCCTTGTATCGATTATCGCGGTCTAAACGAAATCACAGTTAAGAATTGCTATTCGCTTCCACTTATGGACTCGGCATTCTCTTCCCTCCACTCCGCCAACATATATATATATATATTTTTTTTTTACCCCTGTCCTGTCCAGCCTTTAAAGCAGATAGAATTGTAGATCTAAATGCCGTCAAGTGCTCAACAGATTTACTCTGCCAGGGAGAAGTGTGATATACACTTCCCCTGTTATACAAAATTTATTTGACTTTGATGCTTGTTATTAAGCAAATTTGGAGCGACCGGTCCGGAGCAGGAGGGGACAGAGAAGAAGAGAAAAAGAAACGAGGGGGATGAGAGGGGGACAAAAATAAAGAGGGACAAGAGACAAGGACAACAGCAGCAACAACAACAATTGTGACAACAAGAACAGAACAACAGAAACATACAGAACTACATCAGCAAATAAATGTCTGTGACAACTATAAAGACGAACAAGGACATAAGGACAAAGGACAAAATAATATCAACAACCACAATGACAACGCTGTCAATGACAATCACACATAATAGCAGTCATGAAATGATGAACTATTACAGTGATCACAATGACAATACTGCATTGAAACAGTCACACATAATAGTTGTCATGAAATGATGAACTATGATAGTGATCACAATGACAATACTGCAATGAGACAGTCACACATAATTGTAGTAATGAAATGATTATCTATGATAGTGAACAGAATGATAATTACTGTAATGCACATCATTGTTAAAAAAAAAACTATAGTCATACTGCTGATATCACCGTCGCTGTAATAAAACCAACAACATAATAACACCCTGGTTAACTCAGTGAGTAATGTGGGGAAGTACGTATGTACTGTGAGTGTGCATATGTACAGGTATCTCTGTATGTGGGGAAGACTTTATATATATAAAGGTGCAAGAATGTGTGGGCGTGTAATTGTCACTGAGAATGCATGAAAGGAAAGGGGCCGCCTTCCACCTCCCAGAGATCCCCGCCCCAAATAGCCAGGCCGAGCCCCCGCCGCCAGAAGGCCACCAGGCCCACAGGGGCAGGCAGCACAAAGATCAGTGCCCCAAGAGCCAGCCCAGAGAGCCCTCCCCCCCGGGAAGACCAGCAAGGGGCCGAAGAGAGGCAATCCCAACCAAGGACAGGGCGCCGGCGGGCCAGAGAACTGCCAACCCCCAAGACCAGCGAGAGATCACACCCCACAAAGGCAGACGAGTACCGGGGGCCACAAACCGGCAGGCCCAGAGACGCCCCCACAACCGGAAAGAAGCCCGCCCACGCCGGAAGCGCCAATCCCCGCCTACCGCCACCCCCACCCCCAGGGAGCGGAGCCCGGCCAGCCCCGGGCCAGCCCCCACCCAACCACCGACACAGGGCCGCCCCGCCCAGGGATGCAGGAGGCACACCCTCCACCCACCCGGCGGAGGCACGGGCGGCAGAGATGCATCACCCAGCACCCGACCCCACGGAGCAAACCCCTGTATGCCCCCCCCCCAAAAATCAATAACTAAAATAAATAAATAAAAGTACACACACGCACGCACATACACACTCCTACACACCCACACGCACGCACATACACACTCCTACGCACCCACACGCACGCACATACACACCCCTACGCACCCACATGCACGCACATACACACCCCTACACTCCCACGCGCAAGCACATACACAATCCTACGCACTCAAGCGCGCACACACACGCACACACACACACGCACGCACACACACAGTGGTCGACTGCCCGACACCCGGAAGCCTCACCCTATCCCCCGTTGGTAACCCAAGGAGCAGCGGAGCCGGGGCCCCCGGGGTCCCAGACATACAATCCAGAACCCAGGCGCGGAGAGCGCGGACCGCCGGGGAGCAGGAAGACACCAGGCCACACCCTCCCAACGGTAAGACGCCGCCAGCAAGGCAGACAGAGGAGCCAGCGACGAGGAAAGCGGGAAACTGAGCAGGCGGGCGGGAAAAACGGACGAGCAGCCAGGCGAACCACCACACAGCGCCAACCGACACCCGCGGGCCAGCAAACCCCGAAGAGGGAGCGGGAGCACCACACCCCAAGCCGCAGGGAGGCCAAGCACCAGAGCCGAGAAGGCGACCAGCCAACGGACCCCACAAACCACCAGAAGCCAGACCAGCCACATGCCAGAGCCGACAGCGCACCACCCGCGCACCGGAGCCCCACCCCCGACAAGCCCGCAGACAGACTGGGGGAGGCGAGGACACAGACAGCGGCCCAGCAGAGCACAAAGCGCAACGGCGACAAACGCCCAAGCGCCTGGCAGAGGACAACCCCCCCCCAGCGGGCCCGGTCCCGGGGAACCTGCCCCCCCACCCTCACCCCGCCACCCAGGCCCACAGTACCCGCAAGCATGATCAAGCCCCAACCCACCAGCCGGCCCGGCGCCCCAGCAGCCGCCGCAGCGCAGCAACCACAAGCCCCCGCGGCGGCCACCCGCAGCACCGGCACCGCCCCCCGGAGACCGCCAAACCCGCCCCAAGAGCGCAGAGGCGCCCGCAGCACGTGTCAGTCCAGGGGAAGCACCGCAAGCCGCCCCCCCCCCCCGGTGCAAGCCCCGGCATCAACAGGCCCCTGAGGGCCACCCCAGGGAAGGGCAGGTGAACCAGACAAAGGCATCCCACAGGCCAGGCCACCCCGGGCGAGCCACCGCGACGGCCAGGCCCCCCGGCCACACCGCCGACCCTGGCGTGCTGGCGCCGCTTTGCACGAGGCACCCCAATCCAGCCTGCCCCACCCGTGTACGTGTAGGTGTGATTGTGTCTATAATGCAATTAAAAAAATAATAAATAAATAAAATAAAATAAAAGAGGACAGCTACGAAAAGCTGGTCTCTGTGTCCCTGAGGGGTGTATCTGTGTGCATGTATTTGGGGTGTATGTGGATGATAGCTAATGATGCAATTAAAATCGGGGGACAACTGCCGCTCGGAGGGCCCCTCACCTGACCAGCCCCCCCAAACACTAAGTGTCTACTCTGCGATTGAAATTGGGGGGCAACCGGTCAGTGGCACGGCAGGAGCAAAGGAGCCCCGCAAGGCAGCTCCCCTCCCCAACCACGCCCGACCGTAGGCCACCCCCCAAAGTCCTATATATATGTGAGATGGTGCAGTGGCACAGGAAGGACGGGGGCCCCATACCCCAACGCCGCCCAAACCAAGCAGGGGGGGACCAAGGACACATGACCGACCGGCCACCCACCACAGCCCAGGCTCAGGCGAGCCACAGGCCGCAGGACACACCACAGGCCCTACCCGGCCCGCCAGGATGCCCAGTCCGGCCCACCCAACCCCCCAGAGGCGATACCCCCAGCGCCCCCCAACACCGGAGCCCCACCGGAGGTAGCGTCCACAGCGCCACCCCCAAACCGCCAAACACTACGGACCAGCCACACGCCCCAAGGCAGATCCGACCGCGGGAACCGCGCCCACGCGCTTCCCGCTGTCCTGGTGTCCTGGATACCACCACGGCTGTCCTGGATACCACCACGGCTGGCAAGGGAGCAACACTATGAGGGCCACAAGAGCACCAGACCCCACATAGAGCGGAGCACGGCCACACTCACGAAGCACGCAAGCCAGAGGCGCCAGGGAGGGACAGAGAAGCAAGCACCGCACGACAGGGCCCACGAGAGGAGCGGCCCCCCACCCGGCGCCCAAGCTGATGCCCCCGCCCGCCCCGCCCCCCGCCACGCCGCAGACCGGCCACCACTCCACCCCCCGCCAGGAAGCAGAGACCAGCCAGACACCAGCAGGCAGCAGGGACCGCCTGCCAGCCCCCCGTGAGCCCCACCCCCAAGCCCCCGGCCAAAGCCACCCCCCGACCTCCCCACCCCGGAGCAAGCATCCCCCCGCCGATCCCGGCCAGCGCCACGCAGAAGAACACCACGCCGCCCGCCCCCACGCGCACCCACCCACTCACCTGCCCGCTGCCCCCAAACCCCCCGCCCACCAAGCCACAGCGGCCCCGTCCCTGAAGGGAGAAAGCAAGGGATCCCCCCCCACCCCAGCACCACCCCCCCCCCGAGCCCAAACCGCACATCTGCGACCCCCACCTCCATGCCCCCAGCCACCCGGGGGACAGCCACAGGCGCCGGAGGACAACAAGCAGCTCCCACCTGTCACACATACACCACACAAAAAATAAAATAAAATAAAATAAATAAATAAAATTAAATAAATAAATAAATAAATAAAAAGGGGCAACCCAAACCACCCTCCCACCCAGGGGAGATAGCTCCACAGGGGCAGCTGGGCTCAGGCGCCCGCGCCCCCACCCGGGGAGAGAGGCCGGCCCCCACAACCCACACCGGACGACCCCATGTGGCAGCCGAGCAGGAGGGCCCAGGGCTCCCATCTACAAGCCAGGGCATCAGGTATGGCTCTCTACTCGTGATCTACCTTTAGCACGGACCAGCCGGAAGCTTTCTCCAAGATTCATCGGACCTTACACCATCAAGTCCATCATCAATCCATCCTTGGTTAACCTTCAACTCCCATCTTCGATGAAGATTCATCCCGTATTCCACGTCTCCCGTATCAAGCCAGTATCATCCGGTCCGCTGTGCCCTCTGGCCGAGGCTCCGCCCCTGCAGCGTATGATCGATGGCTCGCCCGCTTATACGGTGAAGGCTATTTAAGATGTCAGAAGAAGGGGTAGAGGGTGGCAGTATCTGGTCAATTGGGAGGGATATGGTCCAGAGGAACGCTCCTGCGTTGCCTGCTCCTGTATCCTTGACCCCACTCTTATTAGCGACTTCCATTCGCTCCATCCCGACAAGCCAGGTAAGCTGCCAGGGGTTGCCTTAGAAGGAGGGGTGTCAGGATTGTGTGCTGCGGTACTGCCATCTCTCTGTCTTCCCTTGCAGCACATCCCTGACACTTCTGATGAGCTGATCATCCTCACCTGTGCCTTATTAGGGAGTGCTATTTAAGCGGTGTGCAATGCTAGGTTCAGTGCCAGATTGTCCCTTTGCTACACCCTGTTAAGCTCCTTCCAGCTTGTTCTCGTGCATTGTGTTTCTGGCTTTCTGACCCACGCTCATCTCACCTGTAAGTACCTACCTACCTGCTTGACGTTCTCAGCAGTAGTTGTATTTTCGGTACTTCTGCTAGTTTTTGTTAGCAGCTCTTTTCGTTACATGCCTGTATTTTTCCCTGCTCAGCTCTCCGTGCTAGCAGTGTTTTTTGTTACTATTTCCCGCGACTAGGTCCGGAGGTATTTTTGTTGTACTTTGTTTCTTGTGTTGTTTTTGTACCTTTTGTTGTCCATTTTTGTATTAAAGACTTTTTCCGTTTCACGTATTTGACTCTGCATTTTGGATTCCTGTATCACGGCCTTGGCCGTTCATGACAAGGGGGGAGTACTGTCATGAGTTGGGGTGCTGCTCTGCTGCCATCTAATGGTCTTTTGTTGCAGCGCACCTGCCTACCTAGGGGAGGAGCTCAGACCCAACTGTTGTCAATTTGTTGGACTATTTAGACACTGGTTCCATGTTCAGGCTTTGCCAGATTATCTTTCCATGCTCACCTGTTCCATACTCGCGTTTTTGCCTTGTATATCTTGCCATGCTTCTGGTCTCGCCTATGTTCTTGTAAGTACGCAAGTTCTGTTCCTGTCTGCCTTTTTGCAACAGTGAGTTTTTTGTTAACTTCATGTTCTAGTTCCTGCGTACTTTTCCTCAGCAGTGATTTTTTTTTGTTATTTTGCCCTGCTAGCTTGTTCAGCAACTACCTTAGTTTGTTTTTTTGTTTTTTGTTCTCCCTTCCTGTTAGTTGTGCAGCGCCTTTAGTTATTATAGTTTTCCTCGTGGCTATGCCCGGGTCGATGTTTTGGACTGTTATATCTATTTTTTGTAAATAAACTTTGTAATTCTTCGGTGTCTCTCTGCATCTTGGAATCCGGTTACCGGGCGTGTGCCTACCCGTGACAGGCTGTTTATCAGCTGATCAAAAGTTTAAGACCACAAGCTATAAAAGCCAAAATGTGCTCCAAATGTTGATTTAGTGTCAGGCATTCACACTGTCATGCCCTCCTGATGGCTAAAGTTAAGAAGCATTTTCTTTTTAAATTTTTTGTTCCATCACTGAGACATGACATTAGATGAGTGTTCCTCGCTTGTATTAGAGCCATCTCTCGGTGCTGCGCTGTATTTACTGCTGCTACCAGCACAGGGTGTTGTATACTCAGTGTGTGTTTACGTGTTTGTACCAGCATATTAGGAAGCCACAGTAGACCATAGCCGGCTAAATATAGAGGCACAACAGTCATTGGCTAAGGGAGAACCCGCCTTTTGTGTTCTGCATCCTGATTGGCTGTAGACCACTGTCAATCAATCTTCTTTGTGCCGTTTCCTGTTGTCAATAGTCGCCAGCAAACTTGCTAACTGTGTGAGCTGCTTGCTAACTGGTTAAATGAATATTGGGTTCAAGGATACGTTGGCAGGAGCAATATGTTTTAACAAGGACACAAACGCTACAGCCGAACGGCGCCAGGACGCATAAGCACAGTCAGAGAGTTGAAATACACGTGAGTCACTTCATCATTTCCTGGGTGATCATTACCTTTCAGAGTGTTTCAAATGTGGAAAATGTTAATGCCTGTCTGACAAAAGTATATAAAGTGTAAGATGAGGGCTTTTACAGCCTTAAAACATCTACAATCATTGGAAACAAATCAAGTGGGCTACTTCGCTGATTTCACTGATTGCGGGCTATTTTGGGAACCTATGCCCTGCGATAAACGAGGGAACACAGTATTAGATTACACTACATGAAGCCACTCCATGGCATGTCCAACATCATCTCCTCCCATTCTGTGTGGAAATGGTAAGTTTTTGGCTTCTTTGTCCTTCTTCCCCACTCCATTTTAATAACTTTCTAAATCTACTACATTTTCTATCAGTCTATTGATGTTAAATTTAGAACAGGTAAACACATTGGAGACTAAATAGCTAGCTTGCTAATGTTTCATTGTGTGCCTATAGGGGAGTTATTTCATGTCTACAGGGCTCTAATAATGGTGAAGATTGTATTTGCATCAAGTTGAAAAATGAAAGAAAAAAGTCATAATATGAGAAACAACAAAGAATAAAGTTGTAATTTTAGGAGATTTAGGTGGGTTAAAAGCAATAATTTTACAAGAAAAAAGTCATATTACAACACTCATTATTCACACTCCTACCACACACACTTATAACACTTCATTTATTTATTCATTGGTATTCATGTCTCCACTGTTCTTGTTGCTTAATTTATTGATATTAATGTTTCTTATGTTCTCATTCATTTTCTTGTGTTTTCTTTCTTTTTTTGGCAGAATGAACAGAATAAGAATTTAATTGCGTAGTATAACTAACTACCTGTTTTACTGTGCATATGACAATAAAAACTTTTGAATCTTGAAGAAAAAAGTACATGAAGGAAGTTGAAGTATTTGTAAAAATAAAAAAGATTCATACAACTACTAATAATAATACTAATAATACTAATATGCTTTCTGGTTTAGAAAATGTTTCACTGTGTAAAAAGTTTGGACTTTCCTGAATGAAGAAAGAACTTATTATTTGCTGTGGTGGTTCTCGTTGGTCATGTGACCAGAGTCCCAATGGAATATGAAGACACAATGTAAACATTAGGCCAAAGGTCACTGATGAAACAGACGCTTGGTGTTTCAGGGATTATGTAAGGTAACCTGTCACATCAACATTCTTAACTTAACTTAACATCTATGTGCATCATTACAATGGCTTCTTCTTCTCTGCCACCACTGGGTGGCCTCCTGGAGCACACAAGACTTTTCAAAGGGGACAGAGCAGCTTCTACACATTCTACATTCGTGTTGGGCTTGCCCAATGCACCCCATGCTGCATCATGTGATCTCTTCTGCTGAATTGCCATTTCTTGGGGAGGAATGTTCTGCAGTCTGAGTGCATCAAAATATACTGTATATTAGACATATATGTAAGACATATACAAGATATACTGTATATAACATATATGACATATATATATATATATATATATATATATATATATATATACACACACATACATATATATATATATATATATATATGTATAGTATTAGACATATACATAGAAGATATACTGTAGATAGCATATATAAGACATATACAGTATAAGACAAAAATATATAGTATTAGACATATACGTAGAAGATATACTGTAGATAGCATATATAAGACATATACAGTATAAGACATAAATATATAGTGTTAGACATATACATAGAAGATATACTGTAGATAGCATATATAAGACATATACAGTATAAGACATATATATATAGTATTAGACATATACATAGAAGATATACAGTAGATAGCATATACAAGACATATACAGTATAAGACACACACATATATATACTGTATAGTATTAGACATATACGTAGAAGATATACTGTAGATAGCGTATATAAGGGATATACAGTATAAGACATTTGACATATATACGAACGGCTACCTACGAGAGGTAAAAATAACGGCTGTCAAAACGAGTTACAATGCTCGATAAACACAAAATTTGTAACTCACCCAACGAAAAAAATCATTTCAAAGTGCATAAAGATCTTCTCCAATATATATAAAAATGAAAAAATCTTACCTTAGACTTGACAATGGTTGTTAAACCGCCGATTGCTCGTCGAATTGAATGATGCTGCTTCTCCAAAATTGTGACTGTACATCACGCTAACACAAAATGGCGGACACAACGACACATTCCCCTGCTGAACGCGTATTTGGTGAGTAACCGGCGGAAGGATACAAGTTTTGTTTGGCCCAGGAAGGCACTTTTTATTTTCTAATTCAATATTTACTAGCAATACGAAATTTACACTGTGAGCTCGAAGTGTACGTACATAACGGGTCGGACACGAAATTTGGGTGTGTTAGACTTTTGTTCAAATAATCTTATTTTACTCTTTTATACACAAAAAAATCATTTTAGTTGCAGAGTTGAGTAATTATTCCATGAATATATACCATTGTAATCGTCATGGGGTTTGTTTTTCCATGGAATTTTGTTCTTCAAAATTTTCATCGGCAGGCGGACACAAAGGTAATGTACTTTTCACTAATGATTACGCGACAGTTATTTTTTTTACACTGAGAATATTTGAATAAAACACATTAGAAACCAATTTCAAACATCATTTTTTAATTCTAAGTAGAAATCATGACAAAATGATCAGAGAAAATATTGTTAATTTCACAACAAAAGTAGACATGCTTTACATGTAACATTTCAATGTCCAAATATAGACACTTTTTTACAACATAGCCGTGCTAGCGCAAAATAAAAACATGAACAGGCTTAATTTATGGTTTGGTAAGCTTCCTAACGTCAGAGTGATAGGGATAGTACACATTGTTAGAACAACAATTTCAAATACTACTCAAGTGAAGTTGAAGACAGCAAAGGGTACCCTTGATCTGAGCCGTGCACACATATATACAGTATATATATATATATATATACAGTATATATACACTACTCAAAAAATTAAAGGAACACTTGGAAAACACATCAGATCTAAAGTGGGGGAAAAATGATGTTGAATATGTTTCCTGATAATAAGTGGGTGATGTATTAGTAACAAAATGATGCCACATCATTTGATAGAAATGAAAATGATCACCCTATAGAGGGGGGAAATCAAAGACACCCCAAAAATAAAAGTGAAAAAATGATGCTGTACACTGGTCCATTTAGCTAAAATGTCATTGTAGCAACTCAAAATGATTCTCAGTAGTTTGTGTGGCCCCCACGTGCTTGTACGCATGCCTGACAACGTGGGGGCATGCTCCTAATGAGACTATGGATAGTGTCCTGGGGGATCTCCTCCCAGATCTGGACCAGGGCATCACTGAGGTACCTGGACACATGGAGGAGATTCCAGGAGACAGGTAGTTACTCCAGGAATGTAGCCGCAAGAGGATACAAGCCAGTGTCTTATTGTGCCGGTCCCAAGCCCGGAAAAATACAGAGGGTTGTGTCAGGAAGGGCATCCGACGTAAAACTTACATCAACCAAATCAAACATGCAAATCAAACCTATGACTTCCATACCGGATCGGTCGAGGCCCGGGTTAACAACGACCGCCATCGGTGCTGTTGACCTGCAGGGTGCCGGTGGAAATTGGACTACTGTTGGTGGAAGAAGGAGAGGAGGAAAGTGTGTCCGTAGGAAGAGAGAGAAGAGGAACGCCAAGAGTATGGGACTGAGAGTAGGGACGTTGAATGTTGGAGCTATGACAGGAAAAGGTAGCGAGTTGGTCGACATGATGCAGAGAAGGAAGGTAGACATACTGTGTGTCCAGGAGACCAGGTGGAAAGGTAGCAAGGCTAGAGGTTTAGGAGCAGGGTTCAAGTTGTTCTATCATGGTGTAGATAGGAAGAGAAACGGAGTAGGAGTTACCTTGAAGGAGGAGTTTGTTAGGAATGTCGTGGAGGTAAAAAGAGTGTCAGATTGAGTGATGAGTCTGAAGCTAGAAATGGAAGGTGTGATGTTCAATGTTGTTAGTGGGTATGCTCCACAGGTAGGATGTGAGCTGGAGGAGAAGGAGAAATGCTGGTTGGACTTGGATGAAGTGATGCAGAGCATACCTAGAAGAGAGAGAGTTGTCATTGGTGCAGACTTCAATGGACATGTTGGTGCAGGAAACAGAGGGGATGAGGAGGCCATGGGCAGGTTTGGTATCCAGGAGAGGAATGCAGAAGGACAGATGGTGGTTGACTTTGCAAAAAGGATGGAAATGGCTATAGTGAATACTTTCTTCCAGAAGAGGCAGGAACATAGGGTGACCTATAAGAGTGGAGGTAGGAGCACACAGCTAGACTACTTCTTGTGTAGACGCTGTCATCTGAAGGAGATCAGTGACTGTAAAGTAGTGGTAGGCCATAGTGTAGCCAAACAACATAGGATGGTGGTGTGGAGGATGACTCTGGTGGGGAGGAAGATGAAGAGGACAAAGACAGAGCAGAGGACAAAATGGTGGAAGCTGAAAAAGGAAGAGTGTTGCATGACTTTTAGGAAGGAGTTAAGACAGGCTCTGAGTGGTCAGGAGGTGCTTCCAGATGACTGGACAACAACAGCTAATGTGATCAGGGAGACAGGCAGGAGAGTACTTGGTGTGGCATCTGGAAGGAAAGTAGACAAGGAGACTTGGTGGTGGAATGAGGAGGTACAGGAGTGTATACAGAGAAAGAGGTTAGCTAAGAAGAAGTGGGACACTGAGAGGACTGAGGAGTAGACAGGAGTACAGGGAGATGCAGCGTAAGGTAAGAGTAGAGGTAGCAAAGGCCAAACAAGACACTTATGATGACTTGTATGCTAGGTTGGATACTAAGGGGGGAAAGACTGATCTATACAGGTTGGCAAGACAGAGAGACAGAGATGGGAAGGACGTGCAGCAGGTGAGGGTGATTAAGGACAGGGATGGAAGTCTATTGACAAGTGCCAGTAGTGTGATGGGAAGATGGAAAGAGTACTTTGAAGAGCTGATGAATGTGGAGAATGAGAGAGAACAAAGACTAGAAGAGGTGACTTTTGTGGACCAGGAAGTAGCAAAGATTATTCAGGATGAAGTGAGGAGGGCATTGAAGAGGATGAAGAGTGGAAAGGCCGTCGGTCCTGATGATATACCTGTAGAGGTTTGGAAGTGTCTAGGAGAGGTGGCCGTAGAGTTCCTGACTGGGTTGTTCAACAGGATCTTAGATCATGAAAAGATGCCTGAGGAATGGAGGAGAAGTGTGCTGGTGGCCATTTCTAAGAACGAGGGAGATGTGCAGAGCTGTGGCAACTACAGAGGAATAAAGCTGATGAAGTTCTGGGAAAGAGTAGTTGAAGCTAGACTAAGGGCACAAGTGAGCATTTGTGAGCAGCAGTATGGTTTCATGCCAAAAAAAGAGTACTACAGACGCAGTATTTGCTTTGAGGATGTTGATAGAGAAGAACAGAGAAGGCCAGATGGAGCTGCATTGTGTTTTTGTAGATGTGGAGAAAGCTTATGACAGGGTGCCCAGAGAGGAAGTGTGCTATTGTATGAGGAAGTCTGGAGTGGCAGAGAAGTATGTTAGAGCGGTGCAGGACATGTATGAGGACTGGAAGACAGTGGTGAGGTGTGCTGTAGGTGTGACAGAGGAGTTCAAGGTGGAGGTGGGACTGCATCAGGGATCAGCTCTGAGCCCCTTCTTGTTCGCTATGGTGATGGACAGACTGACAGACGAGGTCAGACAGGAATCTCCATGGACTATGATGTTTGCAGATGACATTGTGATCTGCAGTGAGAGCAGGGAACAGGTGGAGGAGAAGCTAGAGAGGTGGAGGTTTGCCCTGGAAAGGAGAGGAATGAAGGTTAGCGCAGTAAGACAGAGTACATGTGTGTGAATGAGAGGGACCCAAGTGGAAGAGTGAGGTTACAAGGAGAAGAGATCAAGAAGGTGGAGGATTTGAAGTACTTAGGGTCAACAGTCCAGAGCGATGGAGAGTGTGGAAAAGAGGTGAAGAAGCGTGTACAGGCAGGATGGTACGGGTGGAGAAAAGTGTCAGGTGTGATGTGTGATAGAAGAGTTTCAGCTCAAATGAAAGGAAAGGTGTACAAAACTGTGGTGGTGTTTGGTCTAGAGACAGTGTCCATGAGGAAAAGACACGAGACAGAGCTGAGAAATATGTGCTGAGGTGTCGGCTTTGGCAAGCTGGTGCAGTTTCCTCCAAGCTTGCTCAGGAAGCTGGAGGCTAAGGCAAGCTGCTTGGCCAATGTTTCTCCTGACTAGAAAGACTTCCTGTTTTTTTACTTTTACTATTATATGCATAACATGATTATATGCATAACATTATTATATGCATGTACATTATTATATGCATAACATTATTATATGCATAACATTATTATATGTATGTGCATTATTATATGCATAACATTATTATATACATGTACAAAATATTATATGCATAACATGATTATATGCATAACATTATTATATGCATGTACACATTATTATATGCATAACATTATTATATGCATAACATTATTATATGCATAATATTATTATATGCATAACATTATTATATGCATAATATTATTATATGTATAACATTATTAAATGCATGTACATTATTATATGCATAATATTATTATATGCATAACATTATTATATGCATAATATTATTATATGCATAACATTATTATATGCATGTACATTATTATATGCATGTACATTATTATATGCATAACATTCTATGCATATGCATGATAATATGTATATGCATTATTACATATACAGTATACTATTATATGCACCCCTTGCACAAAATGAGTTCCCCTCATGGATTGCAGGGCAGGAAGATGAGCTGTGCCAAAATCAACACAATTGTTCCCATGTAGACATCCACCCATCCGTCCATCTTCTATGCCGCTTATCCTCATTAGGGTGGCGGGTATGTCGGAGCCTATCCCAGCTGACACGCTAGTAGAAATCATCTGTTCAACAGTCACACTGTGCCCACGGTACAAGTGGAAAAAGAAGTTTGCCAGTCATCTTTTTTAACATTTGTCATTGTCATTCAAGTGTAAAAAGAAGTGTTTGATGTTTTGCGGGTGAGAATGCGTGAAAGCTTGAGCTGGATTGATGTTTGGAGGTGATATGGTACTGTACACCATTCATACTTCACGAGGCTAATACCTTCTTCCATTGCTAGTGCTTCTTCTTGCTAGAGCTTCTTTTTCCACTTGTGTGACAACCAAGAACGTTGGCATGTGTTATGATTCTTGTATTTCAGGCAGGCTGAGGTTTTCCACCAATCATCATTTATTGTTAGAAAGATTTTCGGACAGACTCCTACGTTGGTGTCCATCTTAGAAGCTATGAAAGGGATGATGATGTCTTTATTCCTGGCATCAAAATTGCGAAAGCGGCATTTCCTGTGACGATGATGATGGCTCACACTGACGTGTGTCATCATCCAAGGGAGGGGTTACACAGGCATCACAACCTGAGTGTCACTTTAGGAGAAACCATGAATCAGAATTGTCAATAAACAAATGGATTACTGGATTAACACGTCATTGTAACACGTCAGTAGGGGCAGGTGAAGCAGTGCACCCACAACCCCCATGTTGCTACTGTCTCTGAAAGACAGAATTATATCATCAATAGCAGCAATTCTTATTATTGTGCTCTTTGTGGGGTCTTTAGCATTAGTAATGTGTCCCACCAGCTCTCCTTGTCCGTTCTCTGCTGTGTGTAGCATATTTACTCTTTTTTCTTTCTTTCAAATTCTGCCAAGCAACAATTCGATGCGCAAACTAGCTAGCTAGCTAAAATGTATTGTGTGGTTTATTGATGGAAAGAGTAAGAGTCACGCTGCTAGTCATCAATGTGAAAAAAAAAAGCTTCTGTCAGCAGAAGACAGGATGAGCGGCCAGGAAGGACGTCCTTCCTCCGTCCTTTTCTACTTCTCATCAAAACCACGGGAAACATCAAATCAGTGCACAACAACTCTGAACACAAAACAGCCCAGGCAGGGCAAGCAGCTAGCAGCTGATGTGTGGGTCCATACTTCCTATACGGTGCTTCATGCTCTAAAGTCCATTCTGTAATCAGAATATCCATACTTCTCAAACTTCAGTCATTTTAGGTCATATTTGTCTCTTGAAGTGATGGTAAAAGCAGCCGTGTGTGAATTGTTGGGGTGACAGGATCTGTCATTCAGAAAACAAGTGTCTGGTGGGCACTAAACCTGGGACCATAATCAATCAATACATTCATCAATCACTCAATACATGAAAATGAAGTGAATAATCAATATATTGCATGTGCATGCGTGTCTGGCAGGAAGAGGGTTCACTCTGCATTGCTCTCAGCACCTTTGTTCCATAGAACAACGGCATGAACAAAGTGAGCTCTCTTGTCAGGCCTACAGTCTCTGGGTGGGTGGAAGCGGGGCCGCTAGCATACACACAGAGTGCACAAGAGTGTAACATAGTAGAAATGTAAAGAGTAGATTTTAATATATATTGTCATACAGTTTTTAGATTTTTTCATCTGACTTTTCTTAATAGTCATGTTAAAATCTCGTCTCAAGTATCGTCTCGTCTCGTCTTGTGACACCCCTAGTGAATTGTGAATAACGTTTTCATTCTTATAGTACTTCTTAATATTTAATCATTTATTTGAATGCTTTTATTATTTTACTTTATTTTTACCTTTTGGTTATATTGTAAATATACTTCAGGTTTTAAATAAATAACTTACATTTAGGATTCAGTTGTTATTTCTTGAAATGAATCATTGATTGAAGTAATAAACGACTTAAATGCCTCGTATTCTTTCTGCTATGACATGAAATACAATACTGTTTCAAATGTACCAGACATGAATTTGCAGAAAGTATCAGTATCGGACCAGTATCGGCGATACTAGCCTGAGTTTTACTCAGTATGGGATTGAAAACAAAATGAGTGGTATCACATATCACTAAGCGGCATAGAAAGTGCATGGATGAACAATGTGATATCCTCTCAACATGTGACTGCATGCTGCTAGACAGCCAGCAAACCAATAAAGAAAACACAAGTACTTACTTTTCTTGCTTTCTTTGACGTGCGGGCAACTGTAACATACCAAAAAATGCAATTAGTGTCTATAAATGTACATTAGAAATGCTAAACACAAGTAGCTAGCCTAAACACGCCATACACTACCAACACCATCAAGTTTACAAACATATTCAAAGTGATCATTCACTATTTGGAATGCTTTGTACACATAGATACTCACAAAGACGAATGTTTATCAAGACTCAAACATTTTTAGAGCTTTTCCACACTTCCTTTCTGCTAGCTTCTTGCTAGCTTGTGCTTCAACCATAGGAAAACCATCAAAGATTGTCTAAAAGCGAGAAGAGCACTCACTCTGGCTGTAGAGTTGAAGAAGATGTGTCACTTTAACTTTTTAACCACAGCTTTTGAACTGTGTTTACGATACATTTCTAACTTATTTATTTACAAACTATGAACTTATTTACACATCTTAAATCTACCCAGAAATCTCATGAGACCACCATCTTTGACCCATAGGCATGACAACCAATACACAAGCCCATCATCGCACACGATGGCTAAACATGTGACAAGTTGTGTACATTTTGGATCCGCTCTAAAGTGTGCAGACAGCAGATCAATCTGTGATCAATCAACACATCGCCCCTGCTGGTGTGGACTGTGCAATAGAAATTGCAGCAACAACAAATGTGATTTTTTTGCTTCCAAAGAAACTGATAAGTAAGACATTCCTACGTAACAGAAGTTTACAGAAGTGAAAGTGGATGTTGGACTGGAACAAACAGTCACGCTGACGACGCTGACGTCGCTGTCGTGTCTGCGTGAGCGAGTACTAACGTTTACACACTGGTATTTCTTTCATCCTCCAAACTGTCATTGACGTAATTAGCAAAACTACTTTCTCGTCAAACATGGAGATGGCTGTCACGTGCAATTTCATTCTTCTCGATCCACTTTCTTTTTTTGTCTTGGCACCAGTAGAACCTTTTCCTGCTCTGGCGGCATGGCAGCATGGCAGCCCTTTCTTTCCATTCCCTGGAGGAAGTCGCAGCAAAACCACCAAGCTGCCAAAACACTTCAAAAGTATAACGCCAACACCCCAAATGCACCATAGGCATAAGTCAGTCATGCCTCTGAATTCTCTTCACCTTCATTCTAGATGCCACATCATATTTGAACCGAAATTGGATTATTTTGCAAAATTTTGGAGCCACAAAACACCAACTGTGTGTCAAAATGGACGTTTTTAAACACGACAGCATTAGCGTTTCCATGAAAACGGCAGTCATCCGTGACAACATAGAACATGAACATCCGTGAAAATGTAGAACATGAAGGATATACCTAATTCCCCAAGTTTGTCAACAATATAGAAATATAACAATATCAGCAATGTAACAATATTGACAGCTCAACAAAAAATAGATAGTACCAATAAACATGAAAATATTCAAATTTTCAGGTGTGTATCGATGCAATACTGATAATACCTTTGGTGGTATATGTACATACATACATACATACATACATACATACACACAGCTGTATGGCCGTCTGGCAGTACATACATACATATGTACATACATATATACATTCATACATATGCACATACATGCATACATACATACATACATATGTACACACACATACATACATACATACGTACATACGTACATACATACATACATACATACATACATATGTGCACACACATAGATACATACATACATACATACATACATACATACATATGTACACACACATACATACATACATACGTACATACATAGGTACATACATACATACATACATACATACATACATATGTACACACACATACATACATACGTACATACATACATACATACATACGTACGTACATACATACATACATACATACGTACGTACATACATACATACATACATACATACATACATACGTAGATACATACATACATACATACATACATACATACATACATACGTACATACATACGTACATACATACATACATACATACATACATACATATGTACACACACATACATACATACGTACATACATACATACATACATACGTACGTACATACATACATACATACATACGTACGTACATACATACATACATACATACATACATACATACATACATACATACGTAGATACATACGTACATACATACATACATACATACATACATATGTACACACACATACATACATATGTACATACATACATACATACATCCATAAACTGTACGTACATCAGTATCAGTAGATGAATACAAACTAATAAAAGTGGATATGTCTTGGCTCAGTGATGACCCACACACTTCCCATCTACAAAGTCACCCCCCCCCCTCCCCTTCACGCCACTCCACGCAGGCCCCGCCCACTTCCCCAGCTGCAGTGGCAGTCAGGCAGCGGAAGGAAGGAAGGGTTAAACTGCAAGTTTGCGGCACTCGGATCCTCCTTGCGCTTCACTTTAGCGGAAAACATCTGACTGGCCACTCGCCGCTCGCCTGCTTCACGCTGACTTTTTTTCCTTCCCCACTGGAGCTCCCAAAACACGGTTGGTACGCTTTTTCTTTCACGCTCTTGAAACAAACAAATACATATTTGGGCACGCTCTGCAACGTCTTTACTCTTCGTAACAGCAATGCTTGTTTGACGTGCACTCACTACTTGGTGTTAACAAACTTTATAAAAAAACAAACTAGACTCCCTTTAAGTTCCTCCCACCTCTTTTTGCCACATTGACTGCCAGAGAAGACCATAAATCACTTTGCTGTGTCTGCCGTCTTTCCACACTAGGCCACTTGCAATTTAAAAGTGGCTTTCAGCCCACGCAGCCTTCTTTCATTGCAGACAAGGCCCATTTGCTTTGCATCGCATTGATTTATGTTATATTACATTAATTTGCATTGCTGAATTATCGCGCTCTCTCTATATCGCGGTTTTTTCCAGAAATGAATGAATAAATTAATACATTATGGCTGTTTGGCGGTAAACTATCTCCCATTATTAGTCCAAACACATGGAAATACAAGTGGCATGTAGTATTGTGGTCACTAGATGGCAGTAATGACAAAAAACATGAAGACATTAGTTTAACACTGCATGAAATCATGAAGGCAGCCATGGCATGTCCCACATCATAGGGTGGAAATATTCTCTTCCCATTTCGTGTGGAAGTGCTACATTTTTAGCTTCTAAAGTTTAAAAGACCTCAATTTGAGGCTAACTGGTTGGCTGGCTAGCCCACTAGCTTGTTAGCTTGCCAGCTTGTTTGCTGGCTAGCAAGAGTCTCGAGTCCCTGCTGCATAAGAGTTGCAATGTCTTGTAAACAATGAATAATAGGAGTGTAAAGGTGACTATAGGGGTGTTATTTCCTGTCTACAGGGCTCTAATCATGTTTAAACCTGTATTTAGAAAGCCATAAAAAGGTTTTCTATGCTCTAATATTCAATTTATTAATATAATTAATAAATAATAAGTTAACGTGGTCGGGTCTGGAACCAATGAACTGCTATAAACCAGGGCCAGCAGTACTTTACATGACTTTACATTACATTGCATTGCATGGACGTCTCCTCGGGCTTGTGCTGTTTCACCACATCTCATTCACTTGCACGCTGACTCACCGCCTGATTTCCTCCAGATGTGCAGCACTTTATGTTTCCTGAAGGCCCCAGGATTGTGACATTTCTGCCCCCCCCCCCCATATATATATATATATATATATATATATATATATATATATATATATATATATATATATATATATATATATATATATATATAATGTGTGTGTTTGAGGCTGTGACACTTGCGTGTTCATGTGTCTTGCACGGCGAAATTAACCATTAGCGAGTGTGACTACCAGCTTCATCACTTATGCAAACTGGTGCACACTACAGTCTATTTGTGGTACAATCACTTCAAGTGTGCTCCAAAGTTCCTTTTCATTTAAGAAAAGCGTGAAAACCACAATTGACTTTGTATTTACTCAGCGAACACATTCTATCATGTAGCACTTGGTAAGGACACATTTTCTCCAAGAGGAGACAGTAGGGTGTTATACTGCAGTGTCCAACCTGCTGATGTCTTTCACCGCGCTTAAAACCCCATCTGACAACAAACATACGCGTCCATAGTGAGTAAAAGAAGCCAAGAAGGTATCATGTGGTGGAAAAGAGGCAAAAGGTAAGCATTTGTACCTTTTCCTGTTTGTACCAACAAGCCATTTTGCTGGATGGTAATTGTCCAACACGTAAACACACGTATACTGTACATCCTGATAACACACACACACACACACACACACACACAGCTGTACATTACAGGCGGTAAAAGACAACACGGTGTAAACGCACTCATACATCGTGATAGCGCACACACACACAGCCACACTTAGCATGATCTGCTAAACTAAGCTAGCTTCCATTCACGCTCCGAAAGAGGAGTTTTCGCTCCAACTTTTGCTGGTGTTTCATGTTGCTGTTTCAACATGTTTAGTGTAACTGCTGGTGTTTGTCTCTCTGCGTTGTGGATGAGGAGTGACAGACACAGGGTTGCTACGGTTGCGCTACGTTTTACTGATGGAAGTAACATGCAAATGATGCAGTCACAATGTGGCCCAATAACGTGTCCCTTTCACATGGCGATCACCAACAAAAAGGGGAGCTTTCACACTAATTACAGCAATAGGGGGTACACGGCGGCAGGCGCTATTGACGTTCCACATCAATGACATGACAATACAAACATGTCAGGTATTACTTGAACTTCAACATATATTTTGTGTAATTATATAACACATTTACATATTTACAGTGACTTAATAGACCCTTTTACATTAGTTCGGGTGGGGGGGTTTAGTGTTTGGTAGGTGTTTGTCACAGTTACCTGTTTGGTAGAGAGAGCGAGAGGAGGTAATCAAACATGCATGCACATCAATATATGGAGGTTTTTATTTCTGGTGTTATTTGATTTATTGATTATCATGACAGACCTACTTCACTGTGAAAGTCACGTGTCAAAGAACAAAAGCATATTCTTTGGTCTCGTTCGGATCCTGCTCATGTTTGTCTTTCCACTTCTTTCATACTGAGTAAACACACGTTAGCCACATTAGCCACGCCAATGGAGTGATGTCATGGCATGCCAGCAAGACGCCGTATAGCTGGGCAGAGAATTCAAGAAAATAAAGGTGGAACAGAAGAGTCGAGTAGAGTGCAGTGCAGTTTGTTGATGGGAAGGGATTGTTTGGATTGGATATTTTGGGAAAATGCACACTCAAGAGGAGCAAGTTATACGCAGGAAAGAAAAGTTTTGGATGTTTCAGAACCTTAAGGTATCCCCTTCGTGACAAAACATAAGGCTGAATCCAAACACCACCCGTTTGCCATTCCCCCACCCCTTAAAACCGAGGGCTGAGGTGAAGGGGTGAAAACACAAGCCAAAGAATTTGGACACCACTTCTCATTATGTCATCACCCTCACCACTTGCAAGATGGAAAACCCTTGGTTTTGAGGGTTATGCAGCCCCTAGCCCTTAGCCCCTAGCCCCTAGCCCCTAGCCCTTAGCCCTTAGCCCTTGCCATATGGACAACTGGGACACCACTTGATTGATGTGACTTGAGATGGATTCAGCCTTAACTCTGACAGATACAACCATGTGCTTCATGCTGCGTAGGCGTAAGGACAAACAGACACTTTTGTGTTTCTTAGACTTCCAAGCTGTCCTTGTGGTGCCAGTTAACGTTTGAAGTGTGCAGCCACTTGGGTGCTTGCCAACATGTGACCTCCACCAAGGCCAGGATGGTTAGCTGGTGCCAGTGAAGGTCGGCCTTGGAAGATGTTCTCCTAACGGACCTGCAAACCAGCGCAACCAACTGGGATTGACTGTCAGACTTGATCATTTCTTTCATTCCTGATATTTGAAACATTATTCTGCCAAATTTTGGATGGAAAAGCCTTGCTGGAGCATCACAGTGCTTACTAAGCATCCAATCAGATTGCCGTGGGGCACTGATGATCACATGACTGGTAATTCTTGGATCCTTCATGTTGATGTTTGTCTCATTTGCCATCTATAGATGCTTAGCTGTGCATCACGAGATCTTTTAAAAGTTGTGGCGTAACATGAACTTCAGCTAATTGCCCAACCTTTGCCCACGTCCAACCTTTGGTCTTCTGCTCGCCGCCTCTTTGGACGAGTGTTCCATCCAGTGTAGAGTTGGGAACGGCTCTGGGAGGTAAGTTTCTGCCATGCTTAGTCTTCTTTGTGTATTTTTCTCGCTAATGTTGCTCTACCCCCACCACTTCCAATTCCACTTTCCATCTTTGTTGTGCTGGAAGCTTCATTCAGAGCATGTTCCTGGTTTGTGTACTTGACATATCACCAGGGGCCAAAACTGATATCTTTTTCTTCCGTTTAGAGGAATTGGTGAGATTTGTGTGCCAATTTGCACTCTTCAAATGCAGAAGAAAATCCAGAAGATGTCACAGGGGCTACCTTGTGGTGGTCTACAGCAACTTGTTTCTAGCTTTGGTGATGTTGTCTTTGGTTGATCGCTGAGAAGAAGGTTTAAAAATATGAAAAAAGCATGAATGTATTCAACATGTTTGCTTGTTGGCCTTGTGAGGTGAAGATGTTTTATGGGTCACATGTCATGTCAGGCCTCTTCCTGGGCTAGTAAATGTTTACTGCAGATTGTTAAAGTGCCCAAATGCGACATTCAGTAGCCCAGAGACAGTTTGTAAGCATCTTTTACGACTTGTGTTGCAGATAAAGCGGTGAAGCATGCACGGATGCTAAGAGGCGTCCTCCTCAACTCTTAGCAGCCTTCGCCCAGCCCAGCCGCCGTCCGACACGTCCACCAGTGAGATTCGCCATGTCCTCAGAGGTGGAGATCAACGTGGCGCCCCCCGCCGATCCGAACGCCACGTCCTCGACGTCGGCCTCTGCCTCCACCTCCCCTCCCGCCTCGCCTGCCACGGCCACATCCAAGGTCCCTTTCCGCAAAGACAAGAAGAAACGTGAGACACAAGTCATCACACAATAACTAAAACATTTATAGGGAATCACACTAAGTCCTCTACTAACGAACATCCGACGTGCGAACATTCGGAGATACAAACACAAGCCGACTGGTCTATTTTTTCATGTGTTTTGCCTTATAAGCCCATATTTATAATGTACATGCTTGACCAGCAGAGGGCACTGTGACACCGCTAATGGGACCAACAGATACAGGAAGAGGAGAGAGGAACGTTAAGAGTTGTATGATACAACCTGGACAGAGCATGTGATTAAAGTTGATGAAGAGTTAATAGGCCTGCTTAATTCTACACCACCCACAGAACACTACCTCTTTTAGAAGAGTCTAACCACCACCACCATTTGTCTTTTTTTTTCAATATCTCCTCCTCCTCCTCCACAACGACGTATGCTCGACCACTCCTCTTCAAAGGTAAATAACATTTATCATTACGTATTATTATATCACTTTTATTATTGTTTTTTCCATTATTGATCCTGGTTTAATATTACTACTGCATCCAAACTCATATTTAGATACATACACATATACTGTATATGTATACACGTACATGTAGTACCTATATCATTGGTAATAACATACATACACATATACTGTATATGTATACACGTACATGTAGTACCTATATCATTGGTAATAACATACATACACATATACTGTATATGTATACACGTACATGTAGTACCTATATCATTGGTGATAACATACATACACATATACTGTATATGTATACACGTACATGTAGTACCTATGTATATCATTGGTAATAACATACATACACATGTACTGTATATGTATACACGTACATGTAGTACCTATATCATTGGTAATAACATACATACACATATACTGTATATGTATACACGTACATGTAGTACCTATGTATATCATTGGTAATAACATACATACACATGTACTGTATATGTATACACGTACATGTAGTACCTATATCATTGGTAATAACATACATACACATATACTGTATATGTATACACATACATGTAGTACCTATATCATTGCTAATATTACCTTTTACCCTACTTAAGAACAATTCCACTTAAGAATGGTCATCTGGAACCAATTGTGTTCTTTAGTTGGGGACTTAGTGTATTCTACTTTTACATGCAGAAAACAGCCTGATATCATGTAAATGCAAGTTCTTGTCGATACGGACTACCCGTACGTCCTGGTGAGGTGGAATCCAATCCTTTTCTCACCTTCTTCATCAAATTGCTGCCACTCACAGCTTTCTTTGGCCCCATGGTGGGTTATTTAGCAGTGAATAAAAAATGCATGTATGGTGAGTCAGCAACATTTTGTTTGGGCTCTCCATTTCACAGCAAACATGCGAGTTTGTTACCTGCTAAACTCAGCCAGCGCACGGAAACGGGCAACATTTCTGCAAAAATGGCAAAATCGAGAAAATGTATACAAAAATGCTAAAGGTAAATTATAAGTCTAGAATATAACCGGTGCGTTTATTTACATGTACAGTCGTCGCCCGCCACTTTGCTGTTCAAATTTCACATCTTCACTCTATCGCAGTTTTTCATGCTACGGCTGAGTACGGCCACAACACATCAGCAGCAGAACCGATGTTGTAGTAGAAAAGTAGAGCAAGTAGAACATGCTGGAGTTTCACATCAACAGCTGAGTAGCACGACCAACATTTTAAAGCGCATGCAGAGACAGATAGATGAAATGTACTTACTGGCAAAAAAACCTCAGGAGGTTGTCTACAGCCCCAGCTATTCATGTTTTTCCCCCCGGCACAAATCCAAGGCCCCAGTGGTTATTTGCTATTTGCAGTTGATGAAATCGAGACGTTGATAGGAGGCTTTTGGTCTATGTTTCAAAGGGCCTTGTGATTGGATGTCTACGTCAACGCATATAAAGTGAAAGTGGTTGCTTGTCCAGTTCCAGACAAAACAGACGAGTACCTGCTGGCCAGGTTTCAAGGGGACGGGGTGAGGTACAAAGCCAAGCTGATCGGCATCGATGATGTTCCCGAGGCCCGAGGTGACAAAATGTGCCAGGACTCCATGATGAAACTCAAGGTGCGCTTGAAAGCACAAACATTGTATGATACCGTTTGACATTCGATATTGGACGAGGACGTACGGAGTGATGTCTTTCTTCCAGGGAATGGCGGTAGCTGCTCGCTCTCAAGGGAAACACAAGCAGAGAATCTGGGTCAACATTTCCATGTCTGGCATCAAGATCATTGATGAGAAATCAGGAGTGGGTTGTGTGCTCTTTCTTCCGTCACGCTACGCACACGCTTGGCTGATGAGCACCTTCTGCTCCTTCAGGTGATTGAACACGAGCACATGGTGAACAAGATCTCCTTCATCGCCAGAGACGTGACGGACAACAGGGCCTTTGGGTACGTGTGCGGCGCAGAGGGCCAGCACCAGTTCTTTGCCATCAAGACTGCACAACAGGTCCGTCTGACTCGCCCAGCTCCTTGATTCCACTGAAGCGAGCGTTGCTCCGTGCACATTCCTGACATGGTGTTTTGTTTGTCACCGAGAAGGCGGAGCCTCTGGTCATGGACTTAAAAGATCTGTTCCAAGTCATCTTCAACATGAGGAAAAAAGAGGCAGAGGCTTCCCTGAAGGTAAAACAAAAAGGCAACACTGCCTTCTGGTGGTCATTCTTTGAACATCATCCTCCCCAGTGTTGTCCATCATCCATAATCCTCATGTGAGACATGAACACATGTCTTTCTCTTTTCTGTGCCTTCCAAAGAAAAAAAAACACATAAAATGAGGCAGCTAAATGGGACGTTATGGGACACACCTATTCCGCCAAAAATGTCCATCATGTGAGCTGCATATGAAGCACATTGTTATTGTTATTATTGTTGTTAACATTGTTACGCCCAAGAACTACCTTACTGGTGTAGTGACACCTCACCACACCACAGCGGCTAGCTACTAGCCGGCTAGCCACTAGCCTCACCAAGGTAATGCTACATATTGAAGCTGTGTTTTTGTTTTTGATGCTAGGTGTAGCGTTCCTTTCTATGTTGCTATGTGAAATCAAAGTTGCCAAAATACTCCAAGTATGACATGTTACCATGAACGTAGCTGTTACTACACGCTCACAGCATGGATGGAAAACCACTAAACCTTGTTGGAGGTGTTTTCATAGGTGTGTTCCGTTACGTGCATTTATTAGCTGCCTCTTTTTACCTGTTTTTATATCTTTAGAAGGCACAGAAAAGAGAAACGTGTGTTCATGTCTCGGGCCGCACGGTGGTCTAGTGGTTAGCACATTGGCCAACACAGTAACAGTCTGGAGATGGGAAGACCTGGGTTGGATTCTCCCCTGGGCATTACTGTGTGGAGTTTGCATGTTCTTCCCGTGTGCGCGTGGGTTTTCTCCGGGTACTTCGGCTTCCTCCCACATTCCAAAAACATGCAGGTGAGGTTAATTGGTGACTCTAAATTGGCCATAGGTGTGAATGGTTGTTTGTCTATATGTGCCCTGCGATTGGCTGGCGACCAGTCCAGAGTGTACCCCGCCTGTCGCCCGAAGTCAGCTGGGATAGGCTCCAGCATGCCCCCGCGACCCTGGAGAGGAAGAAGCGGTATAGAAAATGGATGGTGTTCATGTCTCACATGATTGTGGCTGATGGGCAAAAAGAAGTGTACTCTTCCTTTAAAGGCGATCCAGTAAAGATGATTTTTGTGATGTTTATTGACAGGGAGAAAACAGCAGCACAGTAGTTGAGGTGAGCACAAGGAAGCACTTGATTTACTTTACTTCAATTTAGCTCCATTAATGATTCAAATCTGTCCCCAGAATGGAAGTAACGCCGTGCAGAGTGGAGGAAAAAGCAACCAAGTAAGAATTTGAAGCATTTCTTGGTATATTATATCATTAGTAGTGTAGCAGTTCATGCAGCTGATGTTGGTGCAGCGTGAATGTGTTTGTATGAGTCAAGTGTATAGCGTGTGTGTTTGTCTGACGTTGGCGTGCAGGCGGTGGAGCAGCTTGACCTGTTTGGAGACATGTCCACGCCTCCAGACATCCACTCTCCAAACGTAAGCGTGCAGCCTCCTTTTGGAATGTCAGCATCTGGTCTGGTCAGAAACCATCATAGCGTGCATAATAATCCTACTAGCAGCAGCACAATGTCATCTCTATGCAAATCTGAAGCAGAAACTCACTTCTGGAAACACCACCTTTTTAATGCTGATCAAACAGGGCACAGACTTGACTGAGCAGGTAGTTTTTCTAGAAGTCAGTTGGTGCTTTGTTAAACCATCCAACATTTAAAGCTGCTATAGGAAAGATTTGAGTTGAGTTGATGCTATGAACACCAGTGTGCTAACATGGTGGGCAGGAAGTAACACTCCAGGGGTGTCCAAAGTTTTTCCACTGATTATTGAAATATTGATTTCGGTAAAAAAAACACGTGATCGGCATATGCTGATAAATGCCTTTCAAAGCACATCACAAAAAGCCATGGGCGTGCGGTGGCAAACATACTGTACATGTGTGCTGGGTCACGTAGGGTTGCCAACACCCGTATTGAGCCGACAAGAGACGCACTTTGTCCCGTATTGCCACCGGAATCAACACGAGTCTGGAAAACCTCGATGGTGTCAGTCTGACTGCTTGACACAGACGACACCGATCCATGCCAACCCCTTATCAAACCTATCGATCTTCCACTTTTCTTACATCTTTCTTTACACGCTTTGCCTAGCTGTCCCTGGCGGCAGCTAGCCAGCTAGCTAGTTTGTTATTCACCGAGCTTGTGGTCTTAGAGAATATGTGTTTCTTTGAGGTGTTGAATTTTATAGAACGATAAATGAGCATAAAATAGCATCAAGCGTGTTTCTGGTGGAGATGTGCTTGGTGGAAAAAGTAGCAAACAATTGTAACATACTGTATTCTTTTATTCTCTTCGAGTAATATCAAATCAATGATTGAACTGAACAATTGGTTTTCCGTGTATTAATCCAAAACACGCATCACATTAAGTTGAGGTTTGTATAAAAATCCTTTCACACAAATAAAACCAATCCATTAATAATGATAATTCATATTTGCCAGGGGTCCTTGGAATGGTCTAACGGCGGCCCAGATCAATACCGCTCATCGTAACTACATTGATAAATCTACACTTGGTCCGTGTGATCGGAACCGGAATCGGCAGCATCAGAGCATCTCTAATTCATGAAAATAATGCTCATTTGCAGCCCTACTACTTTCTTTTTTTCCTATTTCGTACTTTTATTTTGGTATTTTTTCCGTTTTTGCTGATGTTTTAATGTTTTGAGTGTGCCATGTGGGCTGCAAATGGCGAATGCTCTCAAGGCCGCACTTTGAACACCCTTGGTAGATGAGCGGCCACTAGTACTGGTAGCAGCTTTAACTGGTTGAACTGGTTTGTGATTGTCACGGTGTTGATCTGATTGCTGCATCTCTTCCCCCCCCCCGTGTTAACCAGGACTCTAATGATTTTCTCTTGCTGGACTTTTCCACCGAAGTGGACAGCAATCAGAATTGCATAAAGGGAAGCGTTTTATCTTCCTGTGACGCCAACTGCAGTGCGCCGCCCCAGACACAGAACCCCTCCTGCCCAACGTTGGGCTACTTCCCCGCCCCAGACAGCGACCCTTTCAGAGACGATCCCCTCTCCAAAGTGCCCAGTCGTTCGCATGCCTCCTTGGCCAATCGCCCAGTGGGCACCGCTAGCGGCTCTTTGAGGGGAAAGACGGAAGACCTCGGCCAGCGGATGCTAACCAGTAAGAACATGATCCTGGCTCTCAGTAACGGCCAGTGGCCACTAGGTGGCGAAATAACACACAGCGGTGCCATCACCCTGATGGACAGCAACGAATCTGGGCCGGTTCTCATGACCAAAAACCCCTTTTTTGACTCGTCTGCCCCCTTTTCTAATGGGATAAGCCACGAAGCCCCAAAGACTCCTAGCAGGGACTCTGTGGTTCTAACCCCGCCTCCTCAGAATTCTAAGGCCGGACGAAGTCGAAGGAGTCAAAAGGTGACCTTGTAGTGTGAGACATGTATTCCCTGCATGCTTGATGCCTTCACTTCCCCCAATTGGTTGGTTGCTTCCATCTTTGCATCTGCATGGGTGTCTGGGTGCTTCCTTTCCTTAAGACGATGGATCGCCTCCGTCTGTGATGCTTTAACATCTTATCTCCTCTCATTGTCCTTCACGCTTCCGCCAGCAGTGCGCTGGTAAGTCGCAAAGCATGCTGGGAAATGTATTTTCCAAATGTCGGCTCGAGATGACCTCACACTCTTTTTACTTTCCTGTTTTGTCCCGTTGGCACATGCAAACACTCGGCAAAGTGTTGCCTTGATGTCAACTTGTATGGACACACCTGAGTCTGAAAAGTACTATTATATTATACACTTTTCATGTGTTATTATTTACAATAGCACAATATCAAAGCGATACTGATACTGTTAACTTTCTGCTTCTCAAGTCCAGTGTGGTACTTTTTTTTATATCTACTTGTTTTATTGAGGTGTAAGTGTAGCGTGTGCACACGTGGAGGTAAGAAGGACTGGAACAAACGAGGATGTGACCAAGTGTACCTGTTGAAATATCATGACATCACTACTATCAGGAGAACCAGAGTATAGAGGGGGAGGAGCCACCTGCTGTGGCCCAGCAAGGTGCACTGTATTCGGGCACACATTTTGAGCGGCCGCTGTGACGCCACGGAGGTCTCTGGCAAACCTTTTGCACTTTTCAAACACGGCAACACGGGTGTTCCAGGTGGGGGTTTTCCCCTCAACGTGGAGCATTGGCTACGTCTTTCCTCTGAAAGTGAATGTTTACAAGTGAGCTCAGGGGAAGTTACAACAGGCCGTTAACTTCACAGGCTGAAGAAAAAGGGAGCGCTTTGTTTGCTCACTCACACAGTACGGGCAATCTCATCTCATTGGAGCGTTTTTTGAAATCAGAGCGGTTATCAGAGCTATTTTTAATGTTAGCAGATTTGTTGCTATGACGTCATAATTCCTATCATTTCAGCCCAATAATCATCATGGACCCCTAATTTAATTTTAAATAAGTCTTAGAGGTCCCAAAATAGTGTGTTGGAAGTATGTTGTTTTGTGTGTGTAGCTCTCATGCTAATGAGCTCATGTGTTTGTGTACTACTGTAGATCCACGTTTGACATATGCACTGTAACTCATATCACGTACAACGTAGCGACGCTAGCAAGTGCTAACATTACAGTCGCATTTCAACAGCAGCATCATGCTAGCTTAGCCTATTTGCTGAGGAAAAACAAAAAACAGATGGATAATGAACTTTTTAAGATGTGCAGTGAAGCCTGCTGTTTTTAAGTGAAGCTGTCCTACGACAAGTGGTGGGAATACACACAGGCGGGTTCATCAGCTTCAAAGGCCACATTTCCTCAAACGTAAAGCAAACGAGTGAGGGAGATGATGGCCTTACATGAAGAGGTTCTAGGGACACATTACTGGTAGAACATCATTTCAGTTGACTAACGTTTACCTCACTGCTGTCCCTTACTAGCCCTCAGCAAATGACTTGTTTGGATCAGACCTCCTTGCTGCTCCGAGTCAGCCTGATGGGTCATCGGCTGCAGGTGACCTCTTCAACAACACACCGGCCAACTCCAACTCCGCTCCATCTTCCATTGCAGCTTTAGGTCTCTTTAGACATCTCTTTCAAGTGTTGATGTTTACGTTGTTGTTTAGATGGTATGTTCTCATGTCCAGGAGATCTCCAGTTAGGTCCACCATCCAGCACCAGCATTCCTGCAGCAGGGTTGTGGGGAGCCTCAACCGCTGCACCCTCCATGTATGGGGCTCAAAGGCCCGCCTACCCGCAACCATCCGCCTTCGGTGGTCTCCCCATACCCCCCACAGCCTGGGGCCAGCAGATGCCTCCTCAGTTTGGTGCCCCACATCTAGCCCCACCCCACGCCTGGGGTCAGCCTCCGCCGGCCGGTCCTCTCGTATCTCCGGGTTGGGGTCAGCCGGCCTCGACCAACCCTTTCCAACCTGGCCCGTTCCCCGTGATGGGCGAACAGCAAGGCCCTTCCCGCCCACCTCCTCGGCCACCCGTGAAGGAGCCCCCCAAGGTTGAGAACAATGCCTTCACCGCTTTGGACCCCCTTGGCGTCAAAGAGAAGAAGACTGGGAAGGACATGTTCAAGGACTTCCAGCTCGCTAAGCCCCCTGCCATCCCAGCAAGAAAAGGGGAGCAGGTGAACCCCAAAGAATCGGGGGCTTTTGACCAGTATTTCTCCAGTAAAGTGGGCGTGGCTCAAGACGCTGCAGACCACGATGACTTTGACATCAATCAAATATCAGCGACTGTCACTGGTAACACACTTGCAGGGGGCGCTGCAGTGCATTGAGCGCAGTCCTTTCCTCACCATCCTTTCTGTTTAGATGTTCCCAAATTGGCACCGGCGCCCGGCCTGAATGCCCCCGGCCTTCTAGACGCCGCCTTTGCTTCTGTTCCCGCCACAAACAACTCAGCACAAGGACAAGGAGGCCTCAACGTGGACATGTTTGATGAAGCTTTCGGAGCTTCCAATTCCGCTCCGTTTGGGGTGCCGCAGGCCGCAATGGTACCAAGGGAACGCCTCAAAGTGCCACCACATTAAGTGGCAGTGTAGTCATAATATATGAATAATAATTCTGCTTTTTTCTTTCCTGATGGCAGACTGCTCCTGTTGCTCAGAGCTCAGGTGCCTTTGGAGATCCTTTTGGAAATCCCTTCGCTTGACCTTCAAAGATTTTGTATGTAGTCCATTCATTCCTTTTTAATGATGCGTTCAAAAAAAGACCCCTTTGTCATGTTTGTGCAGCTGAAATGAAGATTCAATGTACTGAATTCCTGGAGGCAAAACTGCTGCCAGACAATCGAAAAGATGGACTCCGCCCAGACTTCCTCCAGGTCGCCGCCTCCTCTGATGTTATTGGTTTTGTCTGATTATTACTTCCCTTTACTGCATAATCGAATAAATGTTACGTCATCATCTGCTGAAGAGGGAAAAAAGATGGAAGAGAGACGTGTCCCGAGGTCCGCTGCTGATGTTGCCTGTGTTAAAGAAATAAAATAATGATACAACTGCAACTGTGTGCATCTGCTCATTACCTTACACCTTTTTGCCAGCGTTTATCTCTGTCCTTTCTGTTCAAAATAACTTGAAAGGTTGTGAATGGATTTGGATGAAATTTTCAGGAATTGTGGGAAATGGGATAAGGAAGAACTGATTACATTTTGGGGGTGATCCGGATCACCGTCTGGATCCAGGACTTTTTGAAAGGATTCTTTAACATTGGGAGATAGGACCATTTTTGGCATTTCTGCGTATAACTTCACAAAAAATGGTCAGAGCGCTTGTAAAATAAAAATACAGGCCAAGTTTCCAACAGGTTGTCCAAAAGACTGATGCAGATAATGGAATCGTTCCGGATACTATGATCCAGAATATGAACAAATAGGCAACCTTTGGAATTTTCAACAGATGAAGCTATAAACATGCAACAAACACCATTGTATATAGCCAAGACACTGTGGGATGTGGATTTGTTGTATGAAGGTACAGTAGTTCCAGAAGAAAAGTGCCATTGCAGAAAATGCCATTTTTGTGAATAACTACCAAACTAATATTGATATCATTGTGGATCCACTCCTAATGCCATGTTTTCATGGTCAAGGGATCTTAATATGTAGCTCAAATACATGTAGGGCTAACATTTATGCTGTAAATCACAATATGGGGGCAACTATGGCGCTTGGCGGAGGTCTGCGCTCTGCAAGTGCTTTTCTAGTTTCAAATGTACTCAAGCTTGAAAACTGTTCTTCCTTATTTGTCAGTTTTAAACTGGATTATTTTACACCTTGCCAATTATTAACACATCTGAATCACACTCTGCATTATCTTGACATTTCCAATTGTTTGGTTAGCATATTAAACAACATGGCAGCTGCAAATGTATTCAAACTAGAAGGGAAACAGCCAGTTTAATTTTGTTAAATCAGAGGGGGGCTGCAGTTTGTGTCCAATATAATTAAAAGTATTGTTCAAAATAAATATAGACCCATTTAAGTATAAGAATATTGCCTTTACAGCGTAGCTTCCTCTGCCCTATACCAATTCCGACTACATTTCCCAGAGTGCCTTTCGCCGGCCATGATTCGTCATGGACAAGATGGCGGACTAACGTATCCTGGTCATACGTGGTTCTGTTACTTGTAGACTAAGTGACTTTTGTTTCTCTCAGGAAATACACTCGTGAAAAGGTATGAGTTTAGAAACGACGCTTGAAATGAATAATAAAATGTTTACTGTTCCCTAGGCTGAAATAACATGAATGTGGAGCTTGTTAGCAGAATGCTAACAGCACCGCACCGGTCGGCTTGTGTGTGTGTGCGCTTCTACTATTACTTTTCCACTTGTGAGTGAGATTTCCTGACGTAATATGTTGAATTTGATATATTGTACATATTTCATACAGTAACAATACCCTATTTCCTCATATAGAGTGTTTATTTACTCACCTGCAGAGAGTACCCGGTGTCTACCGGAGGTTAGCCTAAATAATCCATCCATACATTTTCTACACCGCTTCTCCTCATTAGGGTCGCGGGGGTATGCTGGAGCCTATCCTAGCTGACTTCGGGCGACAGGCGGGGTGGACTGGTCCCCAGCCAATGGCAGGGCTAGCCTAAATAATGATCATTCTAATTGTAAAATGATGTTCTATTCTTAAATGTTCAGGTCTAGATGTTTCGGCGGTCAAGGTTCAGCGTTCGTCCTAATGTGGGCGGACCTGGGAGGACAGCAGCGGCGCCACAGGAATCTGCTGCAGTGAGTCAGGAGGCGACCCAGTCCTCGAAAGAAATCAACGACAATGTATCTGTTTCTGTTGTGACTGACAGCAAGTCAGCTGACACTCCTGGGGCTGCAGCTACCACCTCAGGGTGAGGGTTTTTATTTTTAAATTTTGTGTGTCTTGAAAGGTGAAACATGACTTGATATCAAAACTGTTTTTCTCGGGTAGCGATGGAAACGAAACAAGTGGAGAAGGTTCCAGCTCTTCAGCCGGCGTCCAGAGAAGGAAGCGCTTTTCTGTCAAGCCCAGAGTGGCCCCGGGTCGCCCCTCCACCCTCCCTCGAGTGCTCAAGTCCCCCGCCAAGGTGGTCTCTGAAAGTCCAGCAAAAGTCGCAGAACTTGAGCCGATAACATCCAATGAAGTTACAACTCCAGCAGCCCTGCGGGGACTCCGGTCACCATCGCCACCGAAGCCCTCTGCGAATAGAGAGCTGCCTCATATACACTCCACTTCTGTCTCCTCTGACGGGTCTGCTGACCCCCGAAAAGAAACCCACCCACTGCCAGAAGGTGGCAGAAAGCCAGAGAAGACACCTGACAGTTTAATAAAAGTTTCTCCTAGACCTGTGGATAAAGTTTCTATGCCAGACAAAGAATCAGCTGAACTGTCAGAAAAGGCCAAGACTCTTCTGTTGTCGAAGGGCAGGTCATCAGTTCCCAGGTCCTCCTTGAGCCGACTTTTGAACGATCCGTCAGATATTCAGAGGCTGGAAAAGGCTCAGAAGCTACGGGACCTGCTGAAACAGGAGATGCGCAAAGAAAAGGTGAGCATTCAGAACTTCAAGTTTTCAAAGCACTGGACGATGCTCAGTGGGATACATTGGGATCATCTGAGAGCATGCATGTCTAGGTGACCGGCGTGTAATCTTTATAATCTCTATAATCTTACAGGCTATCAGGAAGTCAAAGAAGCACATAAAGCAATTTAGTGTGGATCCCACCAAAATGACCATGAGGGACCTCATTCGGTACCTACCGCTGTCCAACCCCATGTCGTAAGTGCATCCCACTTTTTAAAGTCATCAGCCTTCATCCCATCCTGTATCGGTATCACCTTCCGATACCGGCGTAATTCACGTCTGAGAAATTTCCCATATAGATTTACTAACCATGAACCACGTCTGTGCTTAAATGCTGTCAGCAAACATAGCCAAAACAGTATCAGCAAAGGTAGAACAATATCAGCAAAGGTTGCTGTCCCAACACATGCAGCACCACACAAGTGCTCCGCCTGATGCATTCACAGTCGGACATCACTAACTCACACGACACTAAACGTGCGATTACAGCCTGATATCAAATCAACAATGCTAATGTAGCAACCTGGAAGTACATGACCATGGTAGGAGTCCCGTGCAGTTCGAATGTCTGTGCAGCCATGAACACGTCAGACTGAGTGCTTTGTGTGTGTGTGTGTGTGTGTGTGCGTATGTGCGTGTAGTGCTGCATGTTTTGGGACAGCTACCTTTGCTGATATTCTTCTAGGTATGTTTGCTAATATTCTTCTAGCTATGCTTGCTGATATTGTTTTGGAGTGGTTGCATGTTAAAGCAAACAGAGGTCCGGTATCAGAATGATATACATATGGGCAGCTATCCAAATTCAGGTATCAGGATTGGATCTGAATTTAAAAATGAGGTTGGGTGTTGACTGGACTCTCTCCCATGTTTTAGATCCAGTTTAGAAGACAGCACTCAGGAGAAGGAGACTGGTATTCTGAATGGTCCAAGACTGGAAGTGTAAGTTTGCAGGGTGGTGGTGTATTCTATAGAAAAGGTGTCCTTCACTTAGCCCATCCTGCCGTCCATTCTAGACCACCAGAGAGGGGGCCGCAGAAACCAGAACCAGAGGTCATCCCTAAGATGGGGAACCAGATGGAGGAGGAAGAGGAGGGGGGTGAGGAGACGGAACAGGAGGCGGGGCAGGAGGAAGAGGAAGATGAGGCACTGATGGTTCCGCAGGTCAAAGTGGCAGAAGATGGCACGCTGATCCTGGACGAGGAGAGGTTGGTGCACGTTCGGACCAATGAAACAAAGTTCAGGAGTAAGACTGTTTCATCTGCTGAAGCAATGACGAATGCAATCCGTCTGTTCAGTTTGACTGTGGAGGTCCAGAGAGCCAAAGGATCCAACCCCGAAGAAGACAGAGACCCCATCTTTGAACGTGGGTCCACCACCATGTACTCCAGCTTCAGGGCGCCTACGTATTGCAAGCCCTGGTCCAGCGAAGGTTTGAACCATGACAACATGTACTGCTCCATGTACAACCAGGCACGGGCTGTGATGATAACCAACATGTATGCAAAAATATCAGGATTTGATGCTTTCACCGTATTGCTATTACAGCTGTAAAATGTCTTATTTTCAAATATTTTGATTGGAAAAAGTGTTATTTTTAAAGTATATAAGACACCATGAAAGTGGAACATATGTATTTCCAATCAATAAGTGAATTATAAACACGGTAATAAATGAATAAAATGTCGTTAATGCAGTCTACAGTCTACTACTACTATTTTCTTAGCAAAATGCAAATAAATCAGTCAAGTGGCTCAGGAAGGTCACAACATAAATAATAATAAAAAACTTGTAAAGTTATGTTCTTTCATAGCGGCAGGTCGTACTTTTCCACAAACCTGTCTTTGTTGTTAAGTGGTTGCTGCTTTGTAGCACTTATCCTCCACTTATCTCCTTGTCAATCACATCTCCACATATGGTGAGCCTCCGTGTGAGTAATACTGTATGTTGGTATACCTTGAAAGCACTAAGCAGCCCATGCCTGTAGCCAACTGAGATCTTGATCTAGTCTATGTGCTATCTTCCTGCAGAGACAGACATGTTCTTCCTGGCTATCAGCATGGTGGGGACAGATTTCTCCATGATCTGTCAGCTTTTTCCCAACAGAACACGATCGGAGATAAGGGTGGGTCAGTCTCTTTATTCATTGGCATAAAAAAGTTGTACATTGATGTTTGGGGGCATGCAACCTTGCAGAACAAATTTAAGAAGGAAGAGCGGCAGAATTCCTGGAGAGTGGACAAAGCTTTCGGTAATTCGGTAATTTTTTTTGAGCAGTGTAGTTTGAAAAGAAGCATCCTAGGAGGACACTTGGTGTTTGTCTTCCAGAAGAGAGACGCAAGCTGGACATTGAGTATTTTTCTAAGCTGCTGCAGAAGATACTGGAATTTCAGGAAAGCAGAAAGAACCTCAAGTCGCTTGTGGAGAAGAATGCCCCCAAGAAGCACCAGAGAAAGTCAAAGGGTACAAAGAGTGAGTGCTTCTTAAAATGTGTGCAGTAATTCCTCATCTATGGTGGTCCATTGGTTCCACACTTGACCACCATGAATGAAGTAGGATTCGAATTACTAAATGGAATATTTTCCTAGTTATGACATAGAAAACCTGTTAACAATCTAGACTAGACATGAATTAACACCCCTATAGTCACCCTTACCCTCCTGTTACCCAATATGGTAGATAGAAAATTATACATACGGAATACGAGTAAGTAAGCCACTTAAGCCGTGAGTAAAAGTCCTGCTGGAGCAGTGTCACACCTGAATGTGTTCCCTAGGGCAGGGATTGTCAACCTTTTTTGAGCCGCGGCACATTTTTTACATTTACAAAATCCTAAGGCACACCACCAACCAAAATGACACAAAATGACTCTCCAACACAGTACACATACATATAGCTGATAATATAGTTTGTAAATGTATTTATACTTACCTAGTGCGAAACCTGGGCCTGTTTCGATGAACACAAAATGGATATCCTGGCAGGAATGGTAGAAAGACACACACGAAGCTCTTCCTCAACAGCGCTCAGTCTCTCTCTGTTTTTAGTTTTTATCGCAGTCAAGCTTGAAAAACTCAGCTCACACAGATTGAAAACAGGAGCAATATCACAATAGCTTTCTTGGCCAAAATGGGGAATTCAATGGCAACAGATAACCAAAAACTGTCTAAAGGAAGATCAGCAAAGTTTAGCCTGAAACCACGAGCTTATTTCAATTCAATGAGTTCCTCTTGCTCCTTTAAACTCATGTCCTTTCCAGCAACGGATGCTGAGCTGTATGGGTCTCTCCCAGTCAAGGCATTCTGTGAAGGCTGAAGAGAAATAAAATGAAAACTTCTCTTCAAGAGTTTTCAAATGTGTGTAAATCACTCTCTTCAAGAGTTTTCAAATGTGTGTAAATCACTTGGCACATTGCAGCAGTGTTGCCATCATGCAGTTTCTCGGTGAGAGGGAACATCTCAAGGTTACCACGCTGCACATGTTGTTGCCAGAACTGCACCTTTAAACGAAATCCGTTCATTTTATCAGTGCTTGTAAGCAGGTTTTCATTTCAACCTTGCATCCGTGTGCTCAGTTCATTCAGATGATGAAATAGATCAGCCAACTATGCCAGCTTTGCACACCACTCATCACTTGCAAACAGCTTTGAGTAATCTGATCTCTCCTTTGTCAGAAAAACTTTAAGTTCCTCTTGCAGCTCTTACACACATGCCAGAACTTGGCCGCATGACAGCCACCGGACCTCCGTGTGGAGCAATAAGACTTTATGATCCGCTCCCATTTCCTCACTCAAAGACGCAAATAAGCGACATTTCAAAGGTCACGTCTTCACAAAGTTCACAATGCGCACAACATCATCCAACACAGGAGCGAAATCTGCTGGTAAGGTCTTTGCAACGAGGGCCTGCAAAAAACAGTGCGCGACAGTAACATCTGGGTTTCTTTCTTTGACCCTGCGCACAAAGCCTTTGATGCGCCCGACCATGGCTGCGGCCCCATCAGTGCAGACACCTACGCAGTTTTCCCACTTGAGCCCCCTTTTGTCAAGATATTCCGACGTGACCCGAAATATTTCCTCTCCTGTTGATTTTTCTGGCTGAGACTTGCAAAATGAAAAGTTTTCTCTGATGACTTCTCCATCCACAAAATGTACGTTGGCCAAGAGCTGACGGTGTCCACTAATATCCGTTGACTCAAGTTGCAAGGCAAATTTCTGACTGATGCGAATCTTCGAGTCTGCAGACATGTCATCAATCCGTCTTGCAATAGTGTTATCTGACAGAGGCACTTTAGCTATCTCTTTGGCCGCGTCATGGCTGAGCATTTCATTTACAATGGCTTAACAAGCTGGCAATATTAATTTTTATTCCACAGTGTGGGATTTTTTGGATTTAGCTAGGAGTTGAGCAACAAGATAGCTAGCTTTGAGGGCTCTCTCGTTTACCTTTGTGGTTTTTCTCAAAAAAAGCTGCCTGTTTCTCATTCTTTGTACGTAAACATACAAAATAGTCTGCCGGCTTGTTTTGAACAGAAGGGTGTTTCGTTGTCAGATGGCGTTTTAGCTCGCTTGGCACCATGGTGCTATTGGATAGTTTCTCACCACACACCAAGCAAAGCGGAGTTGGTGCCGTTGCATCCCCGGTGAAAGTAAATCCAAATGCAATATAGCTTTCGCTGTATTGCCTCGAGCTCACTGTCTTGTCTTTTTTCTTTTGTTGACCACTCATACTAGGGCCTTCATCTGGGTCAGAATTTTGTCGAGAGCCCAGTTCGGCATTTGCATTTTTCCTTCTCAGAAACTTCTTCATCACTGTCTTTTGCTCGTCTTGCTGTGATTGCACACTATCACCTGCCGTTCAGCACTAACTCTATTGTCTCTGCTGCCCTCCACTGACACAGAAGAGTATTGCATCTGTCACAAATGGTTAATAAAGTGATATTAGATAATTTCCCAAGGCACATCCAACATTTCTCACTGGTTGAAAATCACTGCCCTAGGGAACCATAGTGAGGCTGTCTCACCCAACACTGACACCTAATGGTCAATGTAGAATACTACATTCATAATTACAATACTTCTGCTGCCTTGTATTTGTATTTGACTTCATTTGGTTAAATCATGAAAAATACTTGATTTGGACCAAGAGTAAGTACACTTTGCTTTAACAGGCCATATTCAACCACATCATTTATTAATTAATCAATTTTTGAAAAACCGTGATATTGCGAGGGATTACGTACTTGAATGATTCACCTGATCAAATCTTTTAAAAGGGAAAAAAGCTGCCAGCAAGATCAGCAGCAGCGAGGAGGAAGAGGACGAGGATGTCCTCTTAAGCTCTGAGGCGGAGGATGGAGAGAAAGAGAACGAGGAGCTCTGCGAGGAGGCAGGAACTTTAGTCTGTAAAGCCAAGAGAAAACGCAAACTCAGGAGTGAGGAGGACCCCTCTGCTGCAAAGCTGACAAAGAGGAAAAGCAAAACAGGTGCAAAGAGCAGCAAAGAAGGTACAAGTCAGTCAGCAGTGTTGCACTTTTCTTCCATAGCCTGCTTATTATTATTATTATTAATATTATTATTCATATTTTTGTTTTACTGATGTCTCCTCAGATGTGGCCTGCATCCCCAAAGACACTGAAGCTGCACTTCCTGAGGATCAGCCTAACTCGGAAGTGTAAGGAAGCATCTCTGAGCTTTGCTGGAAGTTCTTCCTCATTTCCTATGGGAATATCTTTCCCCAAACAGGTGTGACAGTGCAGAGATGGAGAAAACATCCAAGGGACCCGCCATCCGGCCCGCTAAGCTCTCTCGAGGTAGAGTGACCAAACCTGTTGTGCCTCTGGGCCGAAAATGGAGTAAAAGTCTACCTCCTCTTTCTACCACAGTACCCGAAGATAGAGATGGTGCTTCCGCTAAACAGAACAACACCTCCAAAAAGAAGGTGACTTTTACCATTTTTGCTGGTGGTTCATGGTGGCTAACATGAGAAAAGTGTCAGTTAGCATGTAGCACATGTCATGTTTGTGTGGTCTTCCATAACCTCCATTAGTTAGGCAAAGGTAGATATTGCTGAAGGTCCTGCTTACCTTTTTCAGGCCAACGAAGAGACATCATCTTCAAGAATAGCCAGCAATAATGATGTTGACTCCTCTGGCGATGAAGACTACCCCATTAAACCTGCAAAACCCACCAGGTACACTTCTAACATCCTCCAAAATAAGAATAAAAGGACTTGGGACAGCCTGCAAAGGATGTAGCCCCTCCCTGCTTGCAGTCTCTATCGCTGCTGTTCATTCATCTGTGCATGTTTGTATTTGGTAGGTATGGGAGAGTCCCCAAACCTACCGCACTTTTAAATTACCCTGCCAAGGAGGACTCGCCCTCCACTCAGCCTCAACTCCAACCCAAGAGTGCCCCCAAGAGGGGCAGAACAGCTGAGGCACCCTCAGCTACCAAAAAACCCAAACCGGGTATGCTTAGAGCATCTCCTTCTGAAGCCAGCAAGGAGGAGGATGCAAACATGGAGGAGCAGGGGTCTTCTAACGGTGGCGCCAGGGAGGAGAGTAGCGCTCCAGTACCTGCCAGCCTGTGCTCCCCCCATGCCGCCATCCCACAGGAGGAGGAGGAAGACATAGTGGAGGAGGTGACTATGTTTTGTCGTTGATTGAGTGTTTTAATGTCATTTTTGCATCAGTGGTGTCTTTGCATGCATTTCATAATTCAGGCCTCACACACACCCCTCTCTCCTCTCCCAATGTCCCGTGAAGCTCGATATCTTTGCTGATATGTCTGTGTTGGACATGTCCCAAGATGCACTCTGCCTCAACTCATCGTGTGAGCGTGCCCAAATTGAGACCGGGTCAAGAGAACCTTGTGTGCATCAGTTGGACCTTCTGGTCGTAAGTGTGCTTAAGAGTTTCACACCAATGTCAACTAGATACTAAATACCCACAGGACTACAATCTATGTGTGGTGGTGGTTGCTGGCAGGTGGGGGTGTGGGGGAAGCTGACATAATGGTTGCATAATTGGCCATGAGGCTTTATGAACTTTGTTCTATCGCTGCTTTTTGCCAATTTTTTTTACTGCCACAAACAAGACATAGCCACCTGTGGTTGCTTTTAGATGGGGGAGGGGCTCATGTTGGGGAGTGCAATCTGTGCTTTCATATCCGAGTCTCCAAGTCTCTTCGCTAGATTTGTCACCAGTTGCTTTGAAAAAGATGGTCTGGAGTGGTCTGATTACTGGTTTAATGTAGCAGCAATGTAGCACTGCCCCCTCTTGCTGTGCAGAGCGGGTGCATATGAGGTATGTTAAGAACACATACAGCCATCTACTGGACAAAGTTGTACCGCCAAGCTTCAGTCACAGGTCATGCCACACGTCCATGCGTTTAGTTGATCTCATGCGTCTATCATTGATGTTTTCCTTTTATTTCATTCAATGTCATTTCTTTTTAGTTGGTGTTGTTCCTCTCCTACAAAGTGACACTAGTTAGGAAGCTAATATTCTCTTTTTGTCTTTCAGGATGTTATAGACTTCCTTTCCTCCGAGCACACTGAAGGCAGGTTGAGTATGTTTTCTTTTTCCTTTTTCAACACTTGAGTGTCAAACACAAATGTTGACAGAAGCTTATTTTTCTGATCCAGTGTCTGAGGTGCAGAGCTACAACGAGGCTGCTCAAACTCTGCTGACCATCAGCAATGTGTCTCTCCTCTCCCAGTCGGACACCACTCAGGATCAGAACACAGGTTCAACACACACACGCCATCACGTCAGTGCTTGGAGATAGGCCTAGCAACATAACATGATTTGCTGGACCATCATTGCCAAAAAAAAACATGACAGGCCTACTTAAACAAGCATTGTGTTACAGTTGATTTATTGGTTATCCTGACAGGCCTACTTATTGTGTTGCCGTTTCAGGTCTTACTCGTGTGTGTCATTGCAGGCATACCTTTGGACGTTGGAAATGAAACTTGTCGACGTTTGGAAGAGGAGATTGTTGCGGAGTTCATCGAAGAAAACAGTTCCAGACCAGTTCTGTATGTATCCTTAGACCAGAAAGCCGCAGATACATTTGACACCACACCTGTTGAGTCAACACACACAGAGTCTTCACCTGAGATTGGTGAAGGGACAGGCCAAGAACAGGGACCTGTTTCAGGTCCTGACTCAACTCTACCATCGCAATCAAGCCCACAGACCAGAAAAGCTTACTCATCCAAGGTGAAACCAAAGCCTAACCTTGCCAGAGCCTCAAGAGCTGCACATTCCAAACCTCAACCAGAAACATCACCACCCGGGTCAACTGTGGAGAGCCAAAGTGCTGCTCCTGACTTGTCTAAAGAACCAACCCCAAACATAGCAGAACATAGTGGGTCCTCCAAAAAACAGACATGTGACTTGGAACAGGCCACCATGGAAGCCAAGTGTACAGATGCTGAAACAAGTGAAAACGCTCCAAATAATGAACCTGCATTCAGAGAACCACTAACTCAAGAATCAGGTGGAGATCATGAGGTGCATGAATGTCAGAACTCCAGTACACCCCAGTCATCTCAACCCATCAGGATGAAACCAAAACCAAACATTCCTCAAATATCAAAATATCAAACCACAAAAGAGACTAGTCTGTCTTCAAATCTGCAATCAACTCACAAAACCACATCTGAAGTAGACCCACAGCCAACTTGTACTTTAGATACTGACAAAACAAGTCCAAGTGCTGGTTCTGCTTCAGCTGGGACACCACCCATGAACGTAATCTCTACTCTGGTATCTAGGGAGGAGCTGACTGCTAGTGATGTGAAGAAGACAAGTACTGGACTTGCAGATCAGGTCAGTAGTGAGCCAAATCCCACAGATGCTGATAAGATTGAATGTGGTCCGAAAAACCAGACACTCACAGAATCACTAGCTAAACAATCAAACACATCTTTGGTCCAAGAAGGTGGAGATCATAACTTCATACCAAAGGCAGAGGTACAGCAATGTCAGAACTCCAGCAGACTCCCATCATCTCAACCCACCAGGATTCGATTCCAGAGGGTCAAACAAAAACCAAACCTTCCACGGTTATCAAAAAGTGTACAATCTAAACCGGAACGTCTGGAATCAACATGCACAACAACATCTGAAGTAGAACCACAACCAATTTGTACTTTCTTTTCTGACATAACAAGTCCGGGTGTCGATTCTGCTTTGGCTGGGACACCACCCATGAAAGTAAGCTCTACTCGGGTATCTACAGAGGAGCTGCCTGTGAGCGATGTGAGGAAGACAAGTACTGGACTTGCAGATCAGGTCAGTAGTGAGCCAAATCCCACAGATGCTGATAAGATTGAATGTGGTCCGAATAATCAGACACTCACAGAATCACTAGCTCAACAATCAAACAAATCTTTGGTCCAAGAAGGAGGAGATCATGTTGTCATACCAGAAGTACATGAATGTCAGAACTCCAGCAGACTCCCATCATCTCAGCCCACCAGGAGGACTCGATTCCAGGAGGTCAAACCAAAACCAGACCTTTCACAGATATTAAAAAGTGCACAATCTAAACCTCAAACCACAAAAGAAACGCTTCTGTCTGCAAATCTGGAATCAAGCAGCAAAACAACATCTGAAGTAGAACCACTACCAACTTGTAGTTCCTCCACAGAAAAAACAAGTCAAAGAAGTTCATCTGTGACTCCATCCATGGGATTTAGCACCAGTGTGGTACGTACAGAGGAGACTTGTAGTCAGCTGAAGGAGGCAGCAGCCGATAAACTTGCTGACCAGGTGGATTCTGGAAAGGAAAATGAAGGAATGAAAAAAGCAACAACATTTGGAGCTGCAGCTGAGACACAAAGCTTTAATGCCGAAAGAACTCAGACTTCTGCTAACAATGTGGTGCCATCAGCTTTTCGCCCAGAATGTCATGCAAAGCAGGCTGCAGCTCTCCAAGGCAGCAAGCTCATGGAGGAAAGCTCAAACTCTGCTCTGAAGCCTGAATCCTCTGACCGCCCAAGCATAGAAGCCCAGTCACCAACGTGTCCAAGTGTTACCTCACCACTGGAGCCCACAGAGCACCCTTCTTCATCTGGAGATAACAACAAGGAAGTTGTCTCAGAGGCATCAAAAGAAACAACTCAAAGGCGGCGACGCCTCCCCAAAGTCAAACCCAATTTGAGATCCCCCGCTAGAGCGATACGCTGTGTGTCGCAGTCAAAGGATGGAGGTGAATCCTCAAAGCAAATATCTCATATAACTTCACAATATCAGCTAGTAGGGGAAAACTCAGACCTACAGTCTGGAAATGATGAGGGAGTCGCCATGGAAAGTAAAAATAAGAGCACTGAAGTGACAACAGCTGGCAAAGAAACAGAAGTCTACACAGCTCCTTGTCAGGACAAGACCGAGGGCGGGACTTCCTTGAAATCTGATGGCCAAATCTTTCCTGCCCTCCCATCAAATATCCTGCCGCTAGGTCAAAATACTGTCAAGATACTGTCCTGGATGACCACAGACACTCACCCCCTTAAATGGTAAGCTCAGCAGGTTCTTTGTGGGACAGGTTATAAGCATCTGATAACATCTTTTCTTTGCCATCACACTCAAAGTGCAGATGATCCTCCTTTGCCAAAAACCTCCACAACAACTACAAGTGTCAAACCCAGCCTTGGAAAAAGCAGTCCACAGCCCCAACAAGTGGCAGATTCAGGTTTGACAGCCCTGCCCTGCCAACCGTAAACACCAGTGATGCATCCTCCTTTTCTTGTATCATTTTAACCAGATCCTGTCAGCACTGCTGCTGCCCAAGACCACGTGCCTGACCCTGCGGTGCCAGCAGAGGGAGCCATTGAGGTGTGCTTTGCATGATTAGTGTGCATACAGCTGCTTCTTCATTTCTTTCCCTCCATGATTGCAGGATGAATCCACGTTGAGCACTGCACAGAACCAAACTTTTGCTAGCCTCTCAATATTTCCAGAAAGTAAGTCAATTAGCTGTGTTGTTATAATCCATCTATCCATCCATCCATCCATCCATCCATCCATCTTCTACCACTTATTCGAGATCGGGTCGCGGGGGCAGCAGCCTAAGCAGGGAGGCCCAGATTTTTCTTTCCCTGGCCACTTCATCCAGCTCCTACCGGGGAATCCTGAGGCCATCCCAGGCCAGTTGGGAGACATGTCTTCCCCAAGGCCTTCTACCGCTCGGGCTTACCCTGAACACCTCCCCAGGGAGGTGTCCTTGAGGCATCCTGACCAGATGCCCAAGCCCCCTCATCTGGCTCCTCTCAATGCGCAGGAGTAGCGGTTCCACTCTGAGTCTCTCCCGGATGACAGTGTTTCTCACCTTATCTCTAAGGGAGAGACCAGCCACCCTACGGAGAAAACTCATTTGGGCCACTTGGCCCACTCAGACTCAATGTCCGCCAGCTCTCTGGGAACATGGTGGAAGCTCTCCCGAAGGTGGGAGTTGAAACTCCTCACAATACCCTCACAATGCGTTTGGGCCTGCCATGTCTGACCGGCATCCACCTCCGCCATCGGAGCCAACTTACCACCAGGTGGTGATCAGTTGACAGCTCCGCCCCCTCTTCACCCGAGTGTCCAAAACATATGGCCGCAAGTCCGATGATACGACCACAAAGTCAATCATGGAAGTGCGGCCTAGGGTTTCCTGGTGCCAAGTGCACATGTGGACACCCTTCTGCTTGAACATTGTGTTTGTTATCGACATTCTGTGACGAGCACAGAAGTCCAATAACAAAGAACCGCTCAGGTTCAGATCAGGGGGGGCCGTTCCTCCCAATCACGCCTCTCCAAGTCTCACTGTCGCTGCCAATGTCAGCGTTGAATTCCCCCAACAGAACAAGGGATTCCCCTGAGGGAGCACTCTCCAGTGCTTCCTCTAGAGCAGGGGTGCTTACACTTTTTTTTTAGCCTGCGAACTACTTTTAAAATGACCAAGTCCCACAGATGTACCTATTACGATAAATATAGAAAGTGTATATATTTACTATACAGTATTTATTTTTAAAAAAACATGAATACAGTAGATGCCCCTACAACGTAAATAATCCGTTCAGAGAACCTTTATGTTTATAGGGTTTTTATGTTATACTAAGCGTAAAATACATGTAAATAGCCTAATCCGTTCCAAGATCTTCCCAAACTCACCCCTTTGGCCTTTCAAAATATTCAAAGCCCACCAAATATGGTGGGAAAATATAAGAAAACGTTAGAATAAACATAGTACAGTAACATTCCAATATAAAATAAGGTAATAAATAAGATAACTGTAAATGAATAAAACTGTAAAACAAAAACAATCTTCTGTGTAGGCTCTCAGTCGTACAGGAGTTGTCCAACGAAGGAAAGGCTTCTTGAGACGTCATCTGTACTTCAAAGTTTCCAGGTCATCAAAGTAGTTGCTATCATAATTCACTTCAATATGGAAATAAAGATCATTCCACATAAGTCCTAAATAGTTGTGTACTAGTGAGTGAGTACTGGTAATATGTCAGTCACATTAGCTGCGTAACGTTCATTAGCACACACAGTTCATGTATTACATCCAGTTAACATTTGCTATCAAACATTAGCCATATACAAGAATGGAAAATGATGATGCAAAAGACAATGCAGCCCAAGTCAAGGCAACATATTGAAAAGGTTTCCACTAACTACCTTGGCGATCTACCGGTAGCTCGCAATCGACGTAATGGCCACCCCTGCTCTAGAGACTCCAAGAAGGGTTGGTATTCTGAACTGCTTTTTGGCACATAAGCAAACAGTCAGGACCCGTCCCCCACTCGAAGGCGGAGGGAAACTACCTTCTCGTTCACCGGCTTAAACTCCAACATACAGGCCACAAGTCGGGCCGCAACAAGAATTTCCACCCCTGCCCATCGCCTCTCACGGCTGGCAACACCAGAGTGGAACAAAGTCCATCCCCTCTTAAGAGGACTGGTTCCAGAGCCCTTGCTGTGCATTGAGGTGAGTCCGACCATATCTAGCTGGAACTTCTCAACCTCGTGCACCAGCTCCCTACCGGAGAAGTGACATTCCATGTCCCAAGAACTAGTTTCTCTAGCCGAGGATCGGATCGCCAAGGTCCCTGCCTTCCGCTGCCACCCATGAGTGGTGAGCTCATTGGAGGGGGGAACCCATGTCGTCCCTTCGGGCTGTGCCCGGCCGGGACCCATGGGTGGGCCCGGCCACCAGACTCGCGCCATCGTGCCGCTCCTCCAGGCCTGGCTCCAGAGGGGGGCCCCGGTGATCCGCTTCCGGGCAAGGGAAAACGTGGTCCAATGTTTTCTTTCATCATATACAGTGGTATGAAAAAGTATCTGAACCTTTTGGAATTTCTCACATTTCTGCATAAAATCACCATCAAATGTGATCTGATCTTTGTCAAAATCACACAGATGAAAAAACTTTTGTCTGCTTTTAACTAAAACCACCCAAACATTTCTAGGTTTTCATATTTTAATGAGGATGGCATGCAAACAATGACAGAAGGGGGAGGAATAAGTAACTGAACGCTCACATTTAATATTTTGTGGCCCCCCCTTTGGCAGCAATAACTTCAACCAGACACTTCCTGTAGCTGCAGATCAGTCTGGCACATCGATCAGGACTAACCTTGGCCCATTCTTTTCTACAAAACTGCTGTAGTTCAGTCAGATTCCTGGGATGTCTGGCATGATTCGCTGTCTTGAGGTCATGCCACAGCATCTCAATGAGGTTCAAGTGTGGACTTTGACTTGGCCACTCCAGAATGTGTATTTTGTTCTTCTGAAACCATTCTGAAGTTGATTTACTTCTGTGTTTTGGATCATTGTCTTGTTGCAGCATCCATCCTCTTTTTAGCTTCCACTGTCTGACAGACGGCCTCAGGTTTTCCTGCAAAACATCCTGATAAACTTTTGAATTCATTTTTCCATGAATGATTGCAAGTTGTCCAGGCCCTGAGGCAGCAAAACAGCCCCAAACCATGACGCACCCTCCACCATGCTTCACGGTGGGGATGAGGTGTCGATGTTGGTGAGCTGTTCCATTTTTCCTCCACACATGATGTTGTGTGTTCCTCCAAAACAATTTGGTTTCATCAGTCCACAAAATATTTTGCCAAAACTTCTGTTGAGTGTCCAAGTGCCTTTTTGAGAACATTAAACGAGCAACAATGTTTTTTTAGACAGCAGTGGCTTTATCCGTGGAGTCCTCCCATGAACACTATTCTTGGCCATTGTTTTACATATAGTTGATGTGTGCACAGAGATATTGGACTGTGCCAGTGATTTCTGTAAGTCTTTAGCAGACACTCTAGGGTTCTTTTTTACCTCTCTGAGGATTCTGCGCTGAACTCTTGGCGTCATCTTTGGTGGACGGCCACTCCTTGGGAGAGAAGCAACAGTGCCAAACTCTCTCCATTTGTAGACAACTTCTCTGACTGTCGATTGATGAACATCCAGACTTTTAGAGATGGTTTTGTATCCTTTCCCAGCTTTATACAAATCGACAATTCTTGATCGCACGTCTTCAGACAGCTCTTTTGAGCGAGCCATGGTGCACATCAGACAATGCTTCTCATCAAGACAATTCTTACCAATTCTGTGTGTTTTATAGTGTTCAGGGCAGCTTTAAACCACTCATCAGTGATTGGGCACACACCTGACTTGAATTGTTTGGTAAAAATTGGTTTCAATTGCTCTTTAAGTCTCCTTAGGCAGAGGGTTCAGTTACTTATTCCTCCCCCTTCTGTCATTGTTTGCATGCTATCCTCATTAAAATATAAAAACCTATAAATGTTTGGGTGGTTTTAGTTAAAGCAGACACCGTTTTTTCATCTGTGTGATTTTGACAAAGATCAGATCACATTTGATGGTGATTTTATGCAGAAATGTGAGAAATTCCAAAAGGTTCAGATACTTTTTCATACCAATGTAGGTCTGTTGAACCACAACTTAGCTCCTGGGATCATCGGGGCACGCAAAGTCCTCCACCACGATGAGGTGGTAGCTCAGGGAGGAGGTGTTGTTATAATAATAATAATAAGAAGAAGAACCATGATAATAATCATAATTATATTATAATATTAATAATTATATTATTATAATATTTTATTATTATTTGTATATTTTTTATATTCTTATAATTATATAATATTATAATTGTCATTGTTATTACCATTATTACTATGTTCTTCTACTACTGTATGTTACTATGTTCTGTGTGCACGTTGACCAACAACGTGTCTGCTCCCTCTTCAGCATTGTCGGTGCCCTCGGATCCTGATGAGCCATTTTTTATCCTCTCCCTGACTGAGATCCCAGTTGTCTCTGCTGGGGAGGTGTTGGACGCCACCCCCCAGCCGCCAACTCTAATCCCTGAAGCACATTGGTCAGTGCAGCAGAGGTTAGTGAATCAGTATGGACACACACCATGCCTTCTTAGTGTCTAATGGCGCTCCCTCCTACAGTCTTGCAGTGGGCAATGTGGTAGCAGGGCAAGATGCTTCCACGCCTGACGTCCTCATATCCAATGACGAGATGCGCACCACCATGGTAACTCACAGTAATAAGCATCCATCCATCCTCCATTTCCTATACAGCTTATCCTCACTAGGGTCGTGGGGGTATGCTGGAGCCTATCCCAGCTGACTTCGGGCACGAGACAGGGTAAACCCTGGACTGGTCACCAGCCAATCACAGGGCACATATAGACAAACAACCATTCATATCTGTGGCCAATTAAGTTAACAATAAGCGCATTGTTAAATGAATGATGATAATAACTAGCATGGTCCAATGTAGACCAGGCTATGTGAAAGTCATGCTTTGAAAACCACTAAAACAGTGCGTCATAGCGTTTCTATGGTATGTGAAAAAGAGGAGGTCCAGCGTGGCCACTACATGCAAATACGTTCTATGTTATTCCTCACAGCCGGAACTGGGCTTCAACGTGTTGCCAAAAGTCATTAGTCAGCCTCGTGAGCGTTGAGTGGCGCCGGTACGGCCACAGTGTTGTGGGTGAACATATTACTCGCATGGAGGGTGACCAAATGTGGAGATGTGACGACAAAGAACAACCAATAACGTCGTCTCAGTTGCTAACAACAATCAGGATTAGCCACAGTAGACTGCATTTGACTTATATATTATTATTATTTATTTGAAATACTTACGTTCCACTTTCATGGTCTTATATATGCTTTAAAAATGACTAGCACTCATATTCGATGTCAGTAGGCGACCATAGTTATTGCACTATAATAGTAGGAGAGGGAAAACACATTTAAGTTGCATTTATGGTTGATCTCTCATCAGGAGGAGTGCATAACATGATTTCATAAGAGAAGACGACAAAGCCAGAAGGAGGGGGGCAATGCTTACACCAGCAAGGAAACAAATTAAAGCTACACAAGCTAAAATAAGTCATTTTTTTCAACTAAATGGATACAATAACACCTTACCTGTTTAATACATGCCACAATGTTGTGGGAGAAAACACTTGTACTACGTGACATGATGCCTGGAATTAACACCAAAACGTCAAAAACGGAGGACATACTGGACTCGGCGATCCACTTGGAACCTTTTGCTGCTTACCGGGGAGATCGCACGTCGGTGTCTGGTAAACACAGAGGTGGCGGTGTCTGTGTTTACGGAAACAAATGGTGGTGCACAGATGTACAGACGATGGAAAAGCACTGCTCACCGGACATTGAGCTGCTTATGGTGAAATGCAGACCTTTTTATTTGCCTCGTGAGTTCAGCGCTGTGTTTTTGACAGCTGTCTACATTCCACCACGAGCTAACACTGCTAGTGCACTGGGCCTCCTGCATGACATCATTGATAAACACGAGACCAAACACCCGGACGCTGTATTCATTATATCTGGCGATTTCAACCACTGTAACCTCAGGACTGTTCTCCCCAAATATTACCAGCATGTAAGCTTTCCCACGAGAGAAAATAAGATCCTGGACCAAGTCTACAGCAACATGAAAGGTGCTTTGAAGGCTGTTCCAAGACCCCATTTTGGAAAAACCGACCACATATCCATATTCCTTTATCCAACATACATACAAGTCCTCAAGCAAGCTCCCCCTGTAAGTACAGCAGTTAAAGTGTGGAATGAAGAAACTGATCAAGTACTTCAGGACTGCTTTGGCTGTACAAACTGGGATGTGTTTAAAACTGCAGCGTGGAGGGAAGCTACATTAGCACATGCATAGAGACTGTTACCACCACCAAGTATTACAGAAAATACCCCAATCAAAAACCGTGGATGAACTGTGATGTAAGGGCTAAGCGACGTGCTCGTTTGTCTGCATTTGTCATGGGCACCGCTGAGGACTACAAAAAGGCCAGATATGACCTGAGGAGATCCATACGAGAGGCCAAAAGACAGTACAGACAGAAGCTGGAGGGCTACTATTCCACCTCAGACCCTCGGCGCATGTAGGCGGAGCTACAGCACATCAGAGTATCGACAGCGGAGTAGCGTAGCCACATCCAGCCAAACCACTTCCTGACGAGCTGAACGAGTTTTACGCCCACTTTGACACCCAAACTCCTGATGAGCAGAGAGGGTGGCTGGACTTGGGGAGCACACAGGACTCACCTCTTATGGTGACATCAGCTGATGTGCGCAGGGTTCTGAACAAAACAAACCCACGAAAAGCAGCAGGCTCAGACAACATCTCAGGCCGTGCACTTCGGGTTTGCTCATCAGAGCTAGCTGATGTGCTTGCTGACATATTTAACCTGTCGCTTGCACAAGCATCTGTACCGACCTGCTTTAAGTCCACCACCACAGTGGCCGTACCCAAGAAGAGCAACGTGACCTGCTTAAATGATTATCGCCCTATAGCACTCACTCTTATTGTAATAAAGTGCTTTGAAAGAATAGTCATGACCCACATCAAAAAGAGCATCCCGGCCACTGTGGACCCTCTACAGTTTGCATACCGCCAGAACTGGTCCGCTGATGATGCAGTCAACGCTGACATCCACACAGTTCTTTCTCACCTACAGGGCCAGGACACATATGTCAGAAATTAATGAAAAATACATCGTGAGATGCACTGGGACAGTTCATCGGGCGTTTCGGGTCTTTCAACATCATACGCCTTCACTTAGGTGACCCAGCCTAGGGTTGATCATTCCCTGGCTTGTGTCCCAGTAGAATTGGCCCACAGATCGCTCCTCCTGATCCACAGCCACCTGGAGGATCTCTCTGCTGCCTCCATGGTGGACTTGATGGCTTTCCGTTTTGCAGCCCCGGTGATGCCAAGTAGTGTGAAAACCTTGCGCAATGAGCGGCCAGCAAAGCCCCTGCACCCTACTTCATTGGGCTCGCATCGTGCCTTCCACCCTGCTCTTAGGCATTGCTCAACCAGCTCCTGGTACTTTGACCGCTTCCGCTCGTTTGCCTCCTCTATACGATCCTCCCAGGGAACTGTCAGTTCTAACAGAAGCACCTGCCTTGAAGAGACTGACGCTAGCACAATGTCTGGCCTCAGGGAAGTTGCTGTAATGTGGTCTGGGAACTTGAGCTGCTTGCCTAGGTCAACTCGGAGATCCCAGTCCACTGCTGAGGTGAGATAGCCAGCTGGTTTGGGCTGTGGTAGTGGCTGCTCTCAAGCCCTGACAAAGGCGATGTTCCTCTTGCCAAGCTGTTGCTTGTGGCTGATGTTTTTGGCCATGGCCTTGGAGATGGTTTCAGCAACAGTCTTCAGCACCTGGTCGTGCCTCCAACGGTAACGACCCTCCCCGAGGGCTTTTGAACAGCTGCTTAGGATGTGCTCCAGAGAGCCTTTCCTGGAGCACAGGGCACATGCTGGAGAGTCACCCATGCCCCAGAGATGGAGATTGGCTTGTCTGGGCTGGGCAGGACATCATAAACAGCACGGACCATGAACCCGATGCGCTGGGGTTCTGCATTCCAGATCTCAGACCAGGTCACCTTCCTCTCCAGCACCCCCGCCCACTTTGGCCATGCTCCCTGCTGCTGCATGCACAACATCCTGCTGGTCCGTTCCTCCTCGACCCCTGCCCGCACCTCCTTTAGGACTAGCTGTCGTTTGTCCTTTCCATGTGCCTTCTCATAGCAAGGTTGAGGAATCGCACCCAGCCCAGATCGACCCATTGCCACCGTGCCCACCAGAGCCCTGTGTCTCAGCCGGGACTCAGCCACCACCAGACCATCTTGAGCCCTCCACTTCCTGCCAGTTTGCACCACGATGCCCGCTGATGCTACTTTAGAGTCCTTGGAGTCCCGATAGAGTAAGGCCTCTCTTGTGCGAGAGACCCTGAATTCCTCATCAAGGCTGCTGAAAGGGAGCTGTAGTTTGTTGGTCTTCCCATACCTTGTTGCACTGCATAGGCTGCGTGGGAAGCCCGTCCATCTATGTTCCTCCTCTCCAGGGTCTCTACAGTCGACAAGAGCACCTCGTACACCAACAGAGGCCAAAGTACCCGGGGTAAGACGCCATGCTGGTAAATCCACGCCTTAAACTTGCCGGGTAAGACAGACTTGTCTACCGCCGATAGCCACGTCTCAAGCTCCTTGATGGTGATTTGGATGAATCCCTGAGACTCCAGTCGAAGATCTTGCCCAGGCTCTTGACTGGTTTCTCGGTGATAGATGGGATTGCTGTGCCATCCACGAAGAAGCGAAAGTTGTCTGCCACTTTTCCCTTCTTCAACACCATTGCCCTGGATGTAGTTGGTTTGAAGCTCATTCTTGCCCAGGATATAAGCTTTTCCAGGCCCTGGAGTATCCATCTCCCACCAGGCACAGATGTCGTGGTGACGGTGAGTTCGTCCATAAAGGCTCTGATGGGTGGTTGCCGAATGTCAAACTTGGACAGAGGACCTCTGCACTCCCTTTCGGCTGCCTTGACTACCATGTTCATGGCCAGGGCAAAAAGGCTAACTGAGATCGTGCACCCAGTTATAATGCCCTTTTCGAGCCTGTGCCAGTCAGATGTTTGCTCCCAGAAGTGACTCTGAGTCTGAAGTTCCCGTAGTAATTCAGAATGAGGTCCTTGATTTTTCTGGGTACATGGTGACGGTCAACAAGCTTGTGGGGTATGGAGCCGAAGGCATTGGCCAGGTCAAGCCAGAGCACGACGAGGTCTCCCTTGCCCTCCCGCACCTCCCTGGGTGACTACTCCGGTGTGTTCTAGGCATCCTGACACACCAGGGATACCACCTTTCTGGACAGCAGTATCAATGTAGGCATTCTTGAGGAGAAAGTCTGTCAACCTTCTGGAAAGGATGCTGAAGAAGATCTTCCCCTCAACGCTAAGAAGCGAGATGGTTCTGAATTGCTCCAGCTTGGTGGAATTCTCTTCCTTGGGTATCCAGACACCCTCCGCAAGCCTGCACTGATCCGCTACAGCTCCTCTGCGCCAAATCACACACAGCGTCTTCCAGAGGATTCTAAGGAGTCCAGGGCAGCGCTTGTACACCTTGTACGGTACTCCACTGGGTCCTGGAGCTGATCTGGATCTGGCAGCAGTAACCACATCCTAGATTTCCTTCCAGGTGGGCTCGCAGGTGTTGAAGTCGACAGTGGGAGATGGTATGTCCAATAAGGCACTGAGGAGCCCTAGGTCTTGCTCTCTTTCAGGGTCACTCAAGTTGTTTTTCAGGAAGTAGTCTACCTTCTCCTTGGAGCAGGCTAGATGCCCACTGCGCTTCTGCCCCAAAAGCTTTTTGATGAATCTGAATGGATCAGCTATGAAAGCAGTTCGCTTCCTGGCTCTCTCTCTCCTGCGTCTCCTGTGCCATTCAGCTCTATGCAGGGTCGTGAGTTTCCTCCTGATGATGTTTCAGAGCTCAGCCAGTGGCGGTTTCTCCTCCTCAGATGCTGCCTTGTACTGTCTTGCCAGGGACCGAAGCTCCTGCCGCAGTTGATGGATCTTCTCTGCCCTACGGTTCATGGTGTAGTTGGGTCTGGTGGACTTGCTCTCTTCCACACCAAACATCTCTGTTCCGTAGGTGACAATGATGGTGGTTATGGTCTGAAGCAGTCTGTCGACATCCCCTTTTGCTGTTGATTCGATGACTGTGGTGACGTTCTCATCAAATTGGTGCCACACTTTGTGTTGGTTAGCTGGAGGCCACTTGATACGAGGCTGCTGAACTACTATGCTGGGAGCTGGAGAGCTTGGCACTTGGAGGTTCTGGGCTCTGTGGGGTGTCTCCCGGCCGGGCTTCTCCGTCGTCTCACCAGGACATGGTTCCTGTGCGCTGTGTTGCACTCTCCTGCGATAAGCATTTCATTCGGCCTTGATGGATTTTTAGGCCGCGCTCGTTCTTGCAAACCTTGCCACAAATGCATCTTTCGGTTGTCGTCGTCGATAAGCCGTTTGCCAAAGACGTCAACGTTGTGTCCGTCCTGTTAGGGAACTCATTCTCCCCACCTCTGATGCAAGTTGGGATGCTACCCCTTCCTGCCCCGGTTGCCGTCTTTCCGGGCTGTCAATTGTCTCTCCAGTCGTCACCAGCCTGTTCCTGGGTGTCACTGGCTGTGCCAGTTTTAAATGAATAAAAGATACATCGTGAGATGCACTGGGACACATCATCAGTGATGTTCCTGATATCACCGTCGCTGTACAACATAACATAATAACACCCTGGTTAACTCAGTGAGTAATGTACTCACAGTACACTCACAGTACGTATGTACTGTGAGTGTGCATATGTACAGGTATCTCTGTATGTGGGGAAGACTTTATATATATAAAGGTGCAAGAATGTGTGGGCGTGTAATTGTCAATGAAAGATACATCGTGAGATGCACTGGGACACATCATCAGTGATGTTCCTGAGTTCATCGGGCGTTTCGGGTCTTTCAACATACGCCCTCACTCAGGTGACCCAACCTAGGGTTGATCATTCCCTGGCTTGTGTCCCAGTAGCATTGGCCCACAGATCGCTCCTCCTGATCCACAGCCACCTGGAGGCTCCCTCTGCTGCCTCCATGGTGAATGCTATTTATAGACTATAGCTCTGCATTTAACACAGTCAGCCCCCACAAACTCACAAATAAGCTCCTCACACTTGGCCTGCCCCCCCCTCCCCTCATGTCCACCAAAATCCTTAGTTGCTTCTACAGATGCACTGTGGAAAGTGTCCTTACCGCCTCCATCACTGTTTGGTACGGTAACTGTACAACACGTGATAGGAAGGCACTCCAGCGGGTGATCAAGACCTCACAGAACATTGTTGGGGCAGCCCTCCCCTCACTGCAAGACATTTATAAATCTAGAGTCCTACGAAGAACACACAACCTCATCAAGGACAGCACACATCCACACTCATTCTTCACACTCCTACCGTCAGGCAGACGCTACAGGAGTTTGAAGTCCAGGACCACAAGACTGGCGAACAGCTTTTACCCAAAGGCCATCAGGCTTCTCAACGAAGCACTCACACACGCCGCACGCAACACACGCACACACTCATAGCACTTTATTATTTATTTATTTATTTGTATTCATGTCTCTTGAATCTTGAATGTTTGTACTTACAGCTGTCATATCTCTATACTTGCACGTTACTTACAGTAGGTGTGGGCAAACTTTTTGACTCACGGGCCGCATTGAGTTAACAAAATGAACAGACTATATATTTGATACATGCACACTCTTTTAGGCTTATAACTCTAACAGTCCACCTGGAGTTACAGTGTCATACAATCTGCTATATGAATGTGCTTGTGTCACTTTTTTCAGGAGCACTTTAAACATCAGACCATATCAAAAAACAATTTTACAGGGTTTTTTTTACTGATTAAGACACCCAGAATGTACATGAATAAAGGATGTGATATACAGTGTAAACTGTGATTGATAATAGTATGGCCAGGTAGTAGTAGTATTAAAATAGTATGTGAACATCCCAGACAGTGGGACGTTGTTTGGTCCATTGCGTGTGAAAAACCATCAAAAGGTTGTCTCACATTGACTGACTACGTGCAAGTCATGTTGCCAGCTTGTATGTTTAAGGTTGAAATACTTTGGAAGCAACTGGCGGGCCACATGTGGCCCCCGGGCCATAGTGTGCCCATCCCTGGCTTATAGCCATCATAGCTTTATACTTACGCATTGCTTAAAAAATATAGTACATGCATACATATGTAGTGCATACCCTATATAGTACATACGTATGTAGTACATGCCCTATCTAGTACATGCATACATATATAGTACATACTCTATGTAATACAAGCTCTATCTAGTACATGCATACATATATAGTACATATTCTATTTAGTACATGCATACATATATAGTACATACTCTATATAGTACATGCTGTATATACAGTAGTACATGCATACATATATAGCACATACTCTATATGGTACAAGCTTTACTGTATATAGTACATGCATACAGATATAGTACATACTCTATAGTACATGCATACATATATAGTACATACTCTATAGTACATGCATACATATATAGTGCATGCTGTATATACAGTAGTACATACATACATATATAGTACATACTCAATATGGTACATGTTCTACTGTATATAGTACATGCATACATATATAGTACATACTGTATAAGTACGTACTCTATATAGTACATACTGTACATGTAGTAAATACATGCTGTACGTAGTACATATGTAGTAGATACATACTGTATGTAGCACATACATACTGTGTGTGGTACATACATTGCTCATTGGAGTCAGAAATGGTGTTATTTTGTGCTATTTTTGTGACAGAGTGCATCAATGGAGGATGACGTAGTGCCACCAGAGGACCAGCAGGCGTGTACCTTGGCAGCGCCATGGAGAGCAGCAAGTTCTCCCAAAAGGTGCCAAACACTCTGGACACTTGGTCCATAAGACTGACATGATACATGATGCTTACATATAGTAGTACCCATGAGTACATAGTACTCCTAATAAAATCCTTGTCCAACTCCCACGTTGGAATCGGCATGCCACACGTTGGCGTACATCACCAGAGTCCACTTCAGTCAGCATCAGCACTTTTTCTTTGGCTTTTTACAACACTTATTCCAAAAGAAGAAGCAGCCTCAACAAGGCTGTAAAGGGTCCTTGACATGATCCATCAGTTGTGCTGCTGTTTGTAATTATCTTCTACGCTGTTCCATTTTACAACACAAAAATGACATTCCTGGTATCCAATGAAGAGACTCCCAGTAAATAACAAGCACATTGTTAAATAAATGATAACGAGGCATGGGCCACTTGGCACTTTCAAGGTATACCACGCTATGAAAACGTCAACACTTTTAAACCAATAAACTTTTACATCATACCGTTTGTATGGTAGGAGAGAAAGTGCAAGTCCAACGCGGCCACCATGTGGAGATGCTAAGAACAGAACTCCAGGTGGGTGTCCATCTGTCCCTCGTTCTCTGCACTTGCGTCTTCAAGTTTCCTCTTTTGGAAAAGAAAAACGTACAGTATCACCGGGATACTGTCAACATCCAGCAGCAACACGACATTTTGGCATGACGATTATTTGGATGAACAATCTACTCAACCACGTTCACCGTCTACCTCCACAAGCATTTGCTTACTCTGCTTTAGCTGACAGGTGTCCCCTCGATGATGTCACTTCCACAAATGAGGCTGAACTGCGAGAGCTACTTCATCTATAAATGTCATTATTACTCATTTACCATTCCCGCTCACAAATCAAACATGTAGAACATCATTACTAACTACTTGTATATATCACATATTTAAGATAAGTTGATCAGTCATGTCCGGGAGCCTTTAAGATCAAAAGAAAAAGAATACACACAGGAAGTGTACGTGAAGTACGCACTCACTTGTTCAAGTTAACTTTTCTTGTTTTATAGTGCTTTGCTTCTTTTTACACTTGTATGACAATCAAGATTCTTATACAAAAATGTTATAATATTGTCAAATGAAGCATTTTTTTATCTTAATAAGAACACTTGTCTTTGTTAAAATGATGGTGGCAGTTTGAGATGATTGGCCATGGGATTTGGTGTTTTCTTACATTTTCACTGGGGCTTTTCTTTTTTACTTCTATTTTTATTTGATTTTTCTTTTAGGAAACCCAAAGGCTTTCTGTCCTTCCTGTCTGGGACAAGCAGTGCCACTGAGTCCAACGAGTCCACACGAGTCAAAGCCGCTTCCAGACGACCCACAGTTAAAGCTTTACTGAGAAAGAGACCTACACGCCACAAAAACCCTTCCACCACCACACAAGCACCAGTGGACACCACGCTACCAGAACCAGAAGCACTAGCGGACACCTTGCGACCAGAACCAGAAGCACCAGTGGCCACCACGCTAGCAGAACCAGAAGCACCAGTGGGCGCCACGCTAGCAGAATCAGAAGCACCAGTGGACACCATGCTAGCAGAACCAGAAGTACCGGTGGACACCACGCTAGCAGAACCAGAAGCAGGTCCCTGTGCAGCTGAGGTAAGCAGCACGCATAGCGCCATCTGCAGGCCAGCTGTGGTCAGCAAGATACGTGTTGTGTTTCAGGTTTTTGGATGTGAGCACCACAGCAGCACGGCAGTCCAAGAAGAACCCACCAACGTGTCCCAGTACTTCTTAAGTGACATTTTTACTGAAGTCCAGGACACGTGATCATGCCTCACACAATCATACCTCTATTCATTTTTATACAACACTCTGTACATATACAGTATCTCTATACTTTACATTCATGCAAATACACTTTTATTTTTCTAACTAGCCATGAAAAAATAAATATTGACTTGTTTCACTCATACGCCTTTGTTGGTCCTCAATATCATACATTATACTTATGACATATCTTATCAATATTGCAAATACAGTATACATAGTATCAGTATTATACAGTATACATATGACATAATATTATACAGTATACATATGACATATTATACAGTACAGTATACATATGACATCTTTTGAATATTATACAGTATACATATGACATTAATATTATACAGTATACATATGACTATATTATACAGTATACATATTACATAACTGATCAATATTATACAGTAGACATATTATACAGTATTCATATGACATATCTTATCAATATTATGCAGTCTACATATGACATCAATATTCTCTTCTTGGCTAGGCTTCGCGAACAAAGATTTTAGGGGCATTGACCACGTCTAGCGCTGGTGCCTGACGAGGCCGATTCGTGAAAGGCACACTCGGCCACAGCGGGGGCAGGGAAATGACGAATCTGGAGCTGGTGCTGTGACTACACGGTGCTTTCTCCTACTGCGCTTCCCTTCGATAGCAGCCCTACGGTTGCTCTCAAAGGAGGAGACTGACTGGCGGACAGCGCGCCGCCAAGCCCCTCGGTCAGCAGCTAGGACTGATGACTGTCGATGGTCGCTGTGGCAGGTAGACAGGGATTTTTTCAAAGAGTCTTTGTACCTCTTCCTTGGTCCTCCTCTGTCACGGTGCCCAGTGGAGAGTTCACCATAGAGGACGATCTTGGGTAGGCGGTGATCCTCCATTCTGGAGACGTGCCCTGCCCAGCGTAGCTGCGTTTCCATCAGCATGGCCTCGATACTGGTGATCCCCGATAGTTGAAGTACTTCAGTGTTTGTGATGTAGTGACTCCAGTTAATGCTAAGGATGGAACGGAGACACCGTTGGTGGAAACGTTCCAGGAGTCGTAGGTGGTGTCTGTAAGTGACCCATGACTCGGAGCCTTTAAGGAGGGTGGTTAGTACCACGGCTCTGAACACACTGATCTTTGTGGCTTTCTTCAGGTGTTTGTTGTTCCAGACACGACTATGGAGTCTGCCAAAAGCACTGCTTGCCTTTGCCAGTCTGCTGTCCACCTCTTTGTTGATTCTTGCTTCAAAGGAGGTGATGCGTCCCAGGTAGGTGAACTGTTGGACTGCCTTCAGTTTTGTTTCACCAATTGTAATGTGTGGTGGACAGAACGCTTCCTGGGGGGCGGGCTGATGGAGAACCTCTGTCTTCTTCAGACTGACTTCGAGACCGAAGAGCTGGAATGCCTCTGCGAAGCAAGATGTTACACGTTGCAGGGCAGTCTCTGTGTGGGTTACGAGGGCGGCATCATCAGCAAAGAGTAACTCCCGAATCAGTTTCTCTAGGGTCTTGGTGTGGGCCTGTAGGCGTCTTAAGTTGAACAGGCTACCATCAGTGCGGTATCAAATGTAGATGCCATCTTCGTCACCGAGGTCATCCGTGGCCTGTTGAAGCTTCATGCTGAAGAAGATAGTGAAGAGAGTTGGTGCAAGGACGCAGCCTTGCTTCACACCGTTGATGATCGGGAAAGATTCCGAGAGGTCATTGCTGTTTCTTACCTGACCACGGTGATCTTCATGCAACTGCATAACCATGCTGATGAACTTTGGGGGACAGCCAAGACGCTCCAGGATCTGCCACACACCTTTTCTGCTCACAGTGTCAAAAGCCTTTGTAAGGTCTACGAAGGTGACGTATAGACCCTTGTTTTGTTCACGGCATTTTTCTTGGAGCTGTCTGAGTGCGAAGACCATGTCAGTGGTACCTCTGTTCAGTCTGAAGCCGCACTGGCTCTCTGGGAGGTGGAGTTCTGCCACAGCTGGTACCAGTCTGTTGAGGAGAATTCTTGCTAGGATTTTGCCCGCGATGGAGAGGAGCGTTATACCCCGATAGTTTGAGCAGTCAGAGTTTTCCCCTTTGTTCTTGTACAGGGTGATGATAACAGCATTTCAGAGGTCTTGCGGTAGTTTTCCCTGTTCCCAGCAGCATAGGAAGAGGTTGTGAAGTTTGGAGTGCAGTGCTGCTCCGTGCTTCCAAATCTCTGGTGGGATTCCGTCGATGCCTGCAGCCTTGCCACACTTCAGCTGGTTTGTGGCTTTGATGACCTCGTCGAGGGACGGCGCTTCGTCCAGCTCATCTTTAACAGGCCGCTGAGGAATCTGCTGGGTCGCAGATTCGTCGACAGAGCGGACGGCACTGAAGAGGGTCTGGAAATGTTCTGCCCATCGGTTCAAGATTGACGCCTTATCTGTGAGGAGTGCCTGGCCATCCGTACTGCGCAGGGGACCAACCACTTGGTGCGAGGGTCCATAGACTGCCTTTAATGCGTCATAAAATCCCCTGTAGTCGCCAGAGTCCACGCAAAGCTGGGTTTTCTTTGCAAGGTTGGTCCACCATTCATTCTGGATGATTCGCAGCTTGCGCTGGAGGTTGCTGCATGCTCAACCGAAGGCAGTTTTCTTCACAGGGCACGATGGTTGTGCTAGGTGGGCCTGGTGGGCAGATCTCTTCTTCGCCAGCAGTTGTTGGATTTTTTGTCATTCTCGTCGAACCAGTCCTGGTTCCTCTTTATGGAGAACCCTAAGACCGCTTCACAGGACTGTAAGATGGTGGTTTCAGGTGGGCCCAGAGCATTTCAGGACAAGGATCTGTGAGGGAATCTGAATCTTCCAACTTTGACTGAAGATTGGACTTGAAGACGGATCTCACTTCAGCTGACTTCAGGCGGTCAACCTGGAGTTTCCTCCTAAGGGTACCTCCTCGTTTTGGCTTGGGCTTGAAGTGGAGGTTGAGCTTGCACCGCACAAGATGGTGGTCTGTGTGACATTCTGCGCTGGGCATAACTCTGGTGTGCAAAATGTCTCTGAGGTCTCGTTTGCGCATTAGGACATAGTCTAGGAGGTGCCAGACTGACTTTCTGCTGGAAAATGGTGTTTGTGATTGTAAGCTGCAGCTCTGCGCAGAGTTCCAGCAAGAGAAGCCCATTATCCTTGCAGTTCCCAACACCGTGTTTCCCAAGAACTCCTTTCCAGGTCTCTGAATCACGGCCCACTCTGGCGTTGAAGTCCCCAAGGACAATAACCTTGTCACCTGAAGGGGTATTCCGTACTAGATGGCGCAGGTGTGTGTAAAATTTGTCTTTTTCCGCAGGGTCCGCTTGAAGGGTCGGAGCATACAAACTGAAAAGGGTAACAAACTGCCTCTTTCTCAGTGGTAGGCGCATGGAGATGATACGGTCAGAGTGACCTGATGGTAAATTCTCCAGCTTTGAGGTGATTAAAGTTTATGAAGAGTTAATAGGCCTGCTTAATTCTACACCACCCACAGAACACTACCTCTTTTAGAAGAGTCTAACGACGACGACCATTTGTCCTTTTTTTCCATAACTCCTCCTCCACCACCACCACAATGTATGCTCGACCACGCCTCTTCAAAGGTAAATAACATTTATCATTACGTATTATATCATTTTTATTTTTTTTTCATTATCCTGGTTTAATATTACTACTGCATCCAAACTCATATTTGCATACATATACATATACTGTATATGTATACATGTACAAGTAGTACCTATATCATTGCTAATATTACCTTTTACCCTACTTAAGAACAATTCCACTTAAGAATGGTCGTCTGGAACCAATTGTGTTCGTTAGTTGGGGACTTAGTATATACATATGACATATCAGTATTATACAGTATACATATGACATCTTTTCAATATTATACAGTATACATATGACATTATACAGTATACATATGACATAATATTATACAGTATACATATGACATAATATACAGTATACATATGACATAATATACTGTTTACATATGACATAATATTATACTGTTTACATATGACATATTCATATTACACAGTATACATATGACATATTAATATTATACAGTATACATATGACATATTATACAGTATACATATCTTATAAATATACTGTATACATATTACATTAATATTATACAGTATACATATGACATCAATATTATACAGTATTCATGACATTATTATACAGTATACATACTGTATGACATTATTATACGTATTCATGACATACAGTATACTTATGACATCAATATTATACAGTATACATATGACATATTAATATTATACAGTATACATATGACATATCAATATTATACAATATACATAACATTAATATACAATATACATATGACATTAATATTATACAGTATACATATGACATCAATATTATACAGTATACATGTGACATTAATTTTATACAGTATACATACTGTATGACATTAATATTATACAGTATTCATGACATTATTATACTGTATACATACTGTATGACATTATTATATACATACATATGACATATTAATATTATACAGTATACATATGACAACTTATCAATATTGTACAGTATACATATGACATATCAATATTATACAGTCCTCATGACATCAATATTATACAGTATACATATGACATTAATATTATACAGTATTCATGACTTTAATATTATACAGTATACATATGACATATCAATATTACACAGTATACATATGACAATATTATACAGTATACATGACATAATATTATACAGTATACATATGACATCAATATTATACAGTATACATATGACATTAATATTATACAGTATTCATGACTTTAATATTATATAGTATACATATGACATATCAATATTATACAGTCTTCATGACATTAATATTATACAGTATACTTATGACATCAATATTATACAGTATACATATGACATTAATATTATACAGTATTCATGACATTAATATTATACAGTATACATATGACATATCAATATTACACAGTATACATATGACAATATTACACAGTATACATATGACAATATTATACAGTATACATGACATAATATTATACAGTATACATAGTCGTTCAGTCGTTCACAGATCACATCAATGCGGTGGACACCAATATCAAATTTACTCGCGAGGACGCTAAAGAGAACCAACTAGCCTTCTTAGACTGCAAGGTAATTATAGGAGAGGACAGACAGCTACTTCCAGAGGTCTTTAGAAAGGCCACACACACTGACCAATACCTGCTTTTTGAATCAAACCATCCACTACAACATAAACTAGGGGTTATTAGGACACTCCAACATAGAGCGGAACTAATACCAACTAGTGCTGAGGGAAGGAAAAAGGAGACACAACATGTCCAGAGAGCGCTCTCAACCTGTGGGTACCCGCGGTGGGCTTTTAACAAATGTCAAAAGAAGAGAGTAGGGAAAGAAACCCAAAAGCCCACAGAAGCAAAAAGGAGAGGAGTGGTAGTCCCTTATGTAGCGGGGGTCTCCGAAAAACTCCAGAGGATCTTATGGCAACACAAAATTCCAACCTATTTTAAACCAGTAAATACCCTGAGACAAAAACTAGTGCATCCTAAAGACAAGGCTCCAAACCAAAAACAGAGCAATGTGGTCTATTCCATCCACTGTAAAGATGAGGAATGCAAAGAGCACTACATTGGGGAAACTAAGCAAATGCTCCAAAAAAGGTTTTATCAACATCGCAGGGACAATTCTAGTGGTCCTCAATCAGCAGTACATCTACACCTTAAAGCTACCAATCACTCTTTTGAGGACAGCGAGGTAAAGATTTTGGCCAAAGAAAACAGATGGTTTGAAAGAGGAGTAAAGGAAGCTATTTTTGTCAAACAACAGAACCCATCATTGAATCGGAATGGTGGTTTGAGGTTTAATTTGGACCCTGTGTTCAGCAGGTTACTGAGACCAAAACCCACAGCTCTTAGTCATGCAAATGAGGTGGAGCCAGAGCCGAGCCAGAACAGAGACAGAGTCGTTCATACCCAAATACAGGGAGCTACACTTCCCTTTGATCGGAGGTGCTAATGTGAGGAGAGGATTAGACCACCCCTCCTCCCAGTCTTAGTGTAAGGAACCAATAGGAGGAGGGCATTGGCACACCAATTCCGCCCACTCTTACTGTATTTAAGGCCTAGGCTTCCAGCACTTATTAGTTCGCTGACGAAGCTCTTCGGATGAGGAGCGAAATGTTCAACACCTTCTTCACAGAAGTACAGATGACGTCTCAAGAAGCCTTTCCCTCGATGGACAACTCCTGTACGACTGAGAGCCTACACAGACGAAGTATACATATGACATAATATTATACAGTATACATATGACATATTAATATACAGTATACATATGACATATTAATATTATACAGTATACATATGACATATTATACAGTATACCTATGACATAATATTATACAGTATACATATGACATTATACAGTATACATATGACATCAATATTATACAGTATACATATGACATATCTTATAAATATACTGTATACATATGACATTAATATTATACAGTATACATATGACATAACTTATCAATATTATACAGTATACTTATGACATCAATATTATACAGTATACATATGACATTAATATACAGTATACATATGACATTAATATTATAGCGTATACATACTGTATGACATTAATATTATACAGTATTCATGACATTATACAGTATACATATGACATATCAATATTATACAGTATACATATGACATTTTAATATTATACCGTATACATACGACATATTAACATTATACAGCACACATGACATATCAATATTATACAGTATACATATGACATATTATACTGTATACATATGACATTAACATTATACAGTATATATATGACATATCAATATACAGTATATGTTCCGCCCTGCGTAGTTCAGTCATTGTTTCTGTCGGACCTTTTTTGAGTGACGGATGTATCAGACAAACAGTAGTAAGGCAGTCAGTCACACGTGAGAGCTTCGTCACGAAAACGTGGTCAGATCTTTGTCTGTGAGTAAAATATAGTAAGATTGTATATTGTTCTGCATAGTATTTGCATATACAGTGATGTCTTTCATTATTTGTGATCGTGTTCTAATTAGCTTGTTCTCGCGGTGAAATCTGTTGGCAATGTGTCATGTTTAATTCGTCCAGCAGAGGTCGACAGAGCTACGTTTTAATTGCAATTATGTCTGTTATGTCACGTTTGATGTATAGTGATTGTACTGTGAATGTTGTTTATTTGTATATGAGAGGAACAGGTGTAGTTTATTGTGCTAATGTGTGATATAATCAAAGCACTTAACTTTTCATATTTGTTTACATCGCACAAAGGATGTCACACTTTGTAATGTTTAGTTTGTGTTTGTATTTGCAGTCTTATAGTCTATAAAGGGAGGAAAAAGTGTATAGAAATAAAACTGAGGACAAAAAAGGATCTAAAGAAGGAGCATCAGTCCTCAACCAAACTTCTGGAGCTTCCCTTCCTTCCTGTATGCTGTTATCTATCTGTCTAGCTGCACAGAGCTTAGTACGTGTTGTGAGGGTAGAATAGTAAGAAGACAGTAATACACCAACCTCTACACGAAGCGGTCCAACTCACACCCTGATTACGTCACTGCTTACCCATCAACCTCCAAACGGCAAAGATGGATGAACAACACAATAGAGAAGAAGTGCCGTCACTGGAGACTAGATCCCTAGCCCAATCCTCGAGGATATCGGGATGCACAAGTAGCAGATCATCAACGGCAAGCTCTGCTGCACTCAAAGCTCGAGCCAAAGCCGAAGCTGCCCGCACACAAGCTTCATTCGCTAAGAAGGAAGCGGAGATGATGGTTGAAGAAGCAGCTCTGCAAGCAAGAATGCACATTCTAAGGAAAGAAAAGGAAGCTGCTGCAGCTGCCGCAGAAGAAGCAGTGTTTGTAGCTGCTGTGGAAAACATAGAGATGGACTCTCATCATGGCATTAACTTAGCCTTTCCGCCATCCAATGCTGCGCAACGGACGCACGAGTATGTTTTGCAACATAGTTCGGAAGTGACAGAACACATACCTGCGTGTCCAAGTTCACAATCTGCGGTGGAGAAAGTCAAACAAGAAGTGAGTAACCCCAAAATGCTTGAAAATGCTCACACACAAGTAAACTCTAAAGCTGTAAATTCCCGGCCAGCAGTGAATGCCACACAACATAAAACAAGACATTCAGACTTACATCCAAGCCCAACTTATGAGATCCAGTCTGCACCACGAAGACGGGACCCGGACGAAACCTCAAAGCAAACTGCAACAACATCTGATGTTGCAAAATACATCATGAGAAGAGAAGTTGTCACATCTGGTTTAATGGAGTTTGACGACCATCCTGAGAGTTACTGGGCATGGAAAGCTTCCTTTCGAGGTGTCATAGAGGAACTTGCTTTGAATCCAAGAGAAGAACTAGACCTCTTAGTTAAATGGCTTGGGCCAAATTCCAAAGAGCAAGCCAGAAGAATCAGAGCCATACACAGCCATAACTCAGTAGCAGGGCTAAACATGGTCTGGCAAAGACTAGAGGAGACCTATGGTACTGCAGAGGCAGTTGAACATTCGCTGTTGAAAAGAGTTGAGGAATTCCCTAAGATCTCAAACAGAGACAACATTAAATTAAGAGAGCTGGGAGACCTCTTGTTGGAACTTGAATATGCAAAAGATGGAGGATACCTCCCTGGATTGGCATATCTTGACACTTCACGTGGAGTGAACCCAATATTAGAAAAGCTCCCGTTTAGTCTCCAAGAGAAGTGGATTTCCCAAGGCTCGAAATACAAAGAACTGAACGGTGTCCCATTCCCACCTTTTACATTCTTTGCAAAGTTTGTTCGCTCTGAAGCTAAAACCAGAAATGATCCGAGCTTCATGATATTGCAAGCTAACTACTCAGGCCCCACCAAGACAGACAGGTCTACAAAATATACCAACAAAGTACCAGTGTCAGTGAGGAAAACCGGAGTGTTTTCTCAAGCTACGGTAACTTCAACAAACTCTGCCGAAAAAGAAGTTTTTGATCCCGATCGTCTTTGCCCCCTCCATAACAAGCCTCATGCACTCAGAAAGTGCCGCACCTTCCGCAGTAAGCCGTTACAAGAACGCAAGACCTACCTTAAAGAAAGGAATATTTGCTTCAGGTGCTGTGGTTCAAACAAACATAAAGCAAAATACTGTGACCAAGAAATAGAATGTAGAGAATGTGGCAGCAGAACTCACACATCAGCTCTACACCCGAGTCCAGCACCGTGGATAACAAGAGTACCAGCAGAGCACGGCGAGGAGGAGGAGGCACACGAGACTCATCCGGAAACTCCCCCTGCAGTGACATCAAAATGTACTGAGGTCTGTGGAGAAAACGCTAATGGCAGATCGTGCTGCAAGATATGTCTAGTTAACGTCTACCCTGAAGATCAGCCAGAAAAAGTAATTCAGACATATGCAGTGTTAGATGACCAGAGCAACCGTTCACTTGCACGTCCTGAGTTTTTTGACCACTTTGACCTCCATGAAAAAGCATCTCCCTACACATTAAAGACCTGTTCTGGCATTACCGAAACTACAGGGAGGAGAGCAACAGAATTCGTGGTGGAATCCTATGATGGAAAGATCAAGCTAAAACTCCCAACTCTTATTGAGTGTGAAACAATTCCAGACGACAGAGATGAGATTCCCACGCCTGAAATAGCCCAATACTTTCCCCATCTGAGACCTGTGGTAGACAAAATACCGCCACTCAATGGAGATGCTCAGATCCTCATCCTGTTAGGAAGAGACATTTTGCGAGTGCACAAGGTGAGACAACAGTACAACGGTGAACACAACGACCCTTATGCCCAACGCCTTGATCTCGGGTGGGTCATAGTGGGGAACGTTTGTCTGGACAGAACTCATAAATCCCCCAGTGTTAGCGTGTACAAGACACATACACTCCCTAACGGACGGACCTCCATGTTAAGTCCTTGTCCTAACAATATCCAAGTGAAAGAGACACTTAAAACAAAAAATACTCACCAACCAAGTGTTACCAACTACAGGTTACAAGGCGAGGAGGTTGAAGGACTTGGAGCTACAGTCTTCGACAGAACTCCCGAAGATGAAAAGATAGCTCTGTCAATTAATGATCAAGCCTTCCTGGACATCATGGACAGAGAGGTTTACAAAAACGACGCAAACAACTGGGTAGCGCCACTACCGTTCTGCAAACCCCGTCGCCGCCTCCCTAACAATCGAGAGACAGCTCTTCGACGACTCTTATCCCTCAGACGGACACTAGATAAACGCCCGGGCATGAGAGAGCACTTCTTGGAATTTATGAAGAAAGTGTTTGACAACGATCAAGCTGAGCTAGCGCCAGAGCTAGAGGAACATCAAGAAAGGTGGTATTTGCCTCTATTCGGTGTCTATCATCCTCAAAAACCAAACCAGATCAGAGTGGTTTTTGATTCGAGTGCCAAACAAGATGGTGTGTCACTGAACGACGTGCTGCTCAGCGGGCCGGATCTAAACAATTCACTGCTAGGGGTCTTGCTGCGCTTCAGGAGGGAACTCGTAGCAATCACTGCTGATATTCAGCAGATGTTCTATGCGTTTGTAGTCCGTGAAGATCATCGTGAGTATCTACGGTTCCTTTGATATAAGGACGACTTAAACAATGACATCACAGAATTCAGAATGAAAGTGCACATATTCGGCAACAGTCCATCACCAGCAGTTGCTATCTATGGCATGAGAAGAGCAGCTCAAGAGCATCAAGAAGAATATGGCACAGACAGCAAAGAGTTCGTCACACGGAATTTCTATGTAGACGACGGTCTGATATCGCTGCCAACAGAAGAAGAGGCCATCGATCTTCTAACAAGGACTCAAAGAATGTTGTCAGAATCCAACTTAAAACTCCACAAGATTGCTTCCAACAGCAGCACAGTCATGAGAGCATTTTCCCCGGAGGACCTCGCAAAAGACTTGAAAGACCTTGACCTTGCTGTAGATCCTCTTCCACTCCAACGAAGCCTTGGACTGATATGGAATCTGGAGAGCGACAGTTTCAGCTTTCAAGTATCTCAAGAAGAAAAACCCTTCACAAAAAGAGGCATCCTATCCACCGTTCAGAGCCTCTATGATCCACTGGGCTTTGCTGCTCCCATCACAGTTCAGGGAAAACTTCTGGTCAGAGAGCTGTCGTCCAAAGTGTGCGAATGGGATGATCCGCTCCCATGGGATCAAGCAAGAGCCTGGAAACTGTGGAAAGAGTCTCTCTTGGAATTAGAGAAGCTGCACATAGACAGAAGATATGTGCCCATCTCTCTCACAACATCACAAAGCAGAGAACTCTGCATCTTTTCTGACGCCTCAACACAAGCCATTGCAGCAGTAGCCTACCTGTGTGTCACCGACAACAAGAACCAGCGCTACGTAGGATTTATCATGAGCAAGGCAAAGTTGGCGCCTCTTCCAGCTCATACAGTTCCACATTTGGAGCTGTGTGCAGCAGTCCTGGCAGCTGAAATGGCAGAGTCAATCCTCAGCGAGATAGACATCGAGGTGCAAGCAGTGAGATTTTTCACCGATAGCAGGATTGTCCTCGGGTACATCCACAACGCCTCTCGAAGGTTTCATGTGTATGTGGCCAACCGAGTAAATCGCATTAGGAAATCAAGTCAACCACAACAATGGCAGTATGTGTCCACAGAGCAGAATCCGGCAGACCACGCCACAAGACCTGCGTCTATAGACGTCCTTAGACTCTCTAACTGGTTCACAGGTCCCAGATTCCTGCTACATACTGGTGAACCTCTGCAAGACAACACCTTTGAGCTTGTTAATCCAGAACAAGACGTTGAGGTTCGACCAGAGGTTGCTGTCAACTACCTCAAAGCTTCGGACACAGACAGGCAGTTCAGCTCAGCACGCTTTGAACGTTTTTCGAGCTGGAAGAGACTACTGCGAGCCATCACAAAACTTATTCAAGTGACAAGAATGTTCGCCAAAACTCACAAAGATGATGCGGTTGACACACGATGGCAAGCAAAGAGAATCATCATTTGTTGTGTTCAGCGAGACTTCTTTGCAGAAGAAATAAACTGTTTGAAAAATGGGATTCAGCTCCCGAAAAACAGCCAGCTGAGAAAGTTAAATCCATTCATTGACAAGGATGGACTCCTTCGAATTGGAGAACGCCTTATCAATGCTGACTTACCCAGAGACGAGAAACATCCTGTGATACTGTCAAGAACTCATCACATTGCTACCTTAATTGTGAGACATTACCATGAAGAGGTTGCTCATCAAGGCCGTCACTTAACCGAAGGGGCCATTCGGTCAGCAGGAGTGTGGATAGTGGGAGGCAAAAGGTTGGTGTCTAGTGTCCTTCACAACTGTGTGACCTGCAAGAAACTGAGAGGGAGGTTAATGGAACAAAAAATGGCACCACTTCCAACTGACAGACTCGCCTCAGAGCCTCCTTTTACCCATGTCGGATTGGACGTTTTTGGGCCCTGGAACATTGTCACTCGCCGTACTCGAGGAGGAAGTGCCGAAAGCAAGCGATGGGCAGTGCTATTCACTTGTATGAGCACCAGAGCAACACACATCGAAGTTCTGGAATCAATGTCGGCCTCAAGTTTCATAAATGCCTTACGACGTTTTTTTGCAATTCGTGGTCCATCCAAGCAATTGCGATCCGACAGAGGCACAAACTTTATTGGAGCATGTAAGGAATTGAAATTCAACACCGGTGATCCAGAGCTCCTAAGTTACCTCGACAATCAAGGCTGTACATGGACGTTCAATGCTCCCCATTCCTCGCATATGGGAGGCTGTTGGGAAAGACTTATAGGTGTAGCACGCAGGATACTGGATGGAATGTTGCTGCAGTCCGACACCAACCGACTCACACACAAAGTGTTGACAACATTAATGGCAGAAGTCATGGCCATTCTGAATGCTAGGCCGCTGATCCCAGTATCAACTGACCCTGACAACCCAAGTGTGCTAACCCCTGCACTGATTCTTACTCAAAAGATGATCCCAATCACAGCTCCTCCAGGTGACTTTGACAATTCGGAAATTCACAAAAACCAGTGGAAACAAGTGCAGTGCCTAGCAGAGAGATTCTGAAAAAGATGGAGACAGGAGTACCTAGTGACTCTCCAGAAACGTCACAAGTGGAATGGTGACAAGCCAAACCTTCAAGTGGATGACATAGTTCTGCTGAAGGACAGTCAAGCAAAACGGAATGACTGGCCGGTTGGACTTGTGGTGAAGACACTGACGAGCAAGGACGACAAAGTTCGTAAGGTCGAAGTCAGAGTCACGAGACAAGGAACGCCAAAGACCTTCATCAGACCCATCTCGGAGCTTGTTTTTCTGCTGTCGAAGGACTCTTAAGTGAGAGAGACATTTTGATTAAAAATAACTTGTTTATAGTTGTTTCTAGTAATTAGGTTATTTAATATTTGAATATTTAAAATGTTTATGGTGGTATAATTTTATACCAGGCGAGGAGTGTTCCGCCCTGCGTAGTTCAGTCATTGTTTCTGTCGGACCTTTTTTGAGTGACGGACGTATCAGACAAACAGTAGTAAGGCAGTCAGTCACACGTGAGAGCTTCGTCACGAAAACGTGGTCAGATCTTTGTCTGTGAGTAAAATATAGTAAGATTGTATATTGTTCTGCATAGTATTTGCATATACAGTGATGTCTTTCATTATTTGTGATCGTGTTCTAATTAGCTTGTTCTCGCGGTGAAATCTGTTGGCAATGTGTCATGTTTAATTCGTCCAGCAGAGGTCGACAGAGCTACGTTTTAATTGCAATTATGTCTGTTATGTCACGTTTGATGTATAGTGATTGTACTGTGAATGTTGTTTATTTGTATATGAGAGGAACAGGTGTAGTTTATTGTGCTAATGTGTGATATAATCAAAGCACTTAACTTTTCATATTTGTTTACATCTCACAAAGGATGTCACACTTTGTAATGTTTAGTTTGTGTTTGTATTTGCAGTCTTATAGTCTATAAAGGGAGGAAAAAGTGTAAAGAAATAAAACTGAGGACAAAAAAGGATCTAAAGAAGGAGCATCAGTCCTCAACCAAACTTCTGGAGCTTCCCTTCCTTCCTGTATGCTGTTATCTATCTGTCTAGCTGCACAGAGCTTAGTACGTGTTGTGAGGGCAGAATAGTATACATATGACATTTACATTATACAGTATATATATGACATATCAATATTATACAGTATACATATGACATCATTATACAGTATACATATATTATACATTATACATATGACATTTATATTATACAGTATTCATGACAATATTATACAGTATACATATGACATATTATACAGTATACATATGACATATCAATATTATACAGTATACATATGACATATTATACAGTATACATATGACATATTAATATTATACAGTATATATGACATGTACATGACAATCTATTAATGGGATTGAATTGTAGTTTTTAGTTTTAGTAGAAAGTGTGACAAAAGCTGCCCTTGCCTTAATGTAAATAAACACAAGATAAGCAACTTGTATGTTTACTCCTGTCAATAACAACCATAAAACATGTAGCAGCTACTGCACCATACCATGCTGTACTGTACCATACTGTACTGTACCATACCTTACTGTACTGTACTATACTGTACTGTACCATACCTTACTGTACTGTACTATACTGTACTGTACCATACTGTACTGTACCATGCTGTCCTGTACCATACCTTACTGTACTGTACCGTACCGTACTGTACCATACCTTACTGTACTGTACCATACCATGCTGTACTGTACTGTACTGTGCCATACATATTCCACAGTCCCCTTAATAATTTCTTGTGTCAGACCTGTAGGTTGATCAATAAAACTTTTTTGAGAGTTTTTGAACGAGAGAAATGTGAGAAAATGTTAATGCCTGTCTGAGAAGTGTATAAATTGTTTGGTGAGGGGCTTTACAGCGTTAAAACATACAATTGTTGTAAACAAATAAAGTTGGCTACTTTGTGGATTTCACATATTGCAGGCTATTTTGGGAACCTATCCCCCACGATAAGCGAGGGGAAACTGTATAACATTATCTCCAACCAAGAAGATCACTTTATGCTATTTGATTTTCTTAGTGGACTCAGACTCAACTTTGGCTTGATGAGTTGTGAGGTAAGCAGGTTTGACAATATTTGTATTGATTGTTATTGTGATTGACATATTCATTGATAGATGGATTTAAACAGATTCTTTGTTGCTGTGTGTCACAAGTGAATGTTGACGGTGTTGTGTCAGCGAGCTATTCCGGGTAAAACTAACGTCTCTGCTGTGCACGTGACAGCAGCAAAAGCTTTCATATTCACGTCATACCTTCGCACCCAAAGCCCGATGTGTGTTTAGCGCGTGAGACGCCACACGTAAGTTGTGTATCATCAGTCAAATGGAGGTTGTGTGCTGCTGGAACATACGGTGTGACTGTGGGGGTTAACGTGGTGGCTTCTCTTCTCAAATATTACTTTCAAATTTGCATGAAAAATACATTGCAATGAAAACTTCGCAGCGGTGTAGGACCAGGGGACAAACTACCAGTGCACGATAATTATTGGACCGATATGAGCGAATTATCACATCATATGATAAATCCCAAATTATTAAAAATAGCTTTATAGCCAATCATTTAAAAAAATGCTCCAATGAGGCGAGATCTAGAAGAAACCATTCTGTTTTGGTGAGAGTCTGGATAAAAGCACAGCTAGAGGAATTGATTTTCAATGTTAGATGGCATCAATACAAGCACCTGTCTTTGTCATCCTCCATCAACCAGGAAGTAATCTGCAAAATCCATCCATCATCCACCCATCATCCAACCATGTATCCATCATCCATCCGTCCATCATCAAATGAAGGTTGTTACTGGTGCCAAGGCCATCACACGCCATCTGCTAAAGAAGACTTTTAAGAAGAAAAAGCTCTTCAAAGGCCTTGTCTCCTTCACGGTTTTAAATTTGCAGGAGAGTGCCAAACATGGGATGTTGAAAGGTGGAAGACAGTTTTATTGTCCCTTGACGGTCCCGGTGGCTTCCAACGTCACTGGCATGGCAAGGAGATCCCACCTGAGATTTTCCACACGGCACACAGACTTGCCCACCTTAAACATATCCACCCAAAAATTGACAATTTGTTGCTCGGTTGAAGCCACATCCATTTCATCTGGTTCTCTGTTCTCAGCCATCCTAGCATTTGACCTGGGTGAAATTCAAAGCCTGTCACGATCACATTGTTCATTCGTTCATTCATCTCATCTCATTCTTCATTTTCTCTTTTCTTTGCTTCTTTCTCTTCCTTAAAAACGGTGTGCAAGAGAGCGTTATTGTCCTGTAGTGCCTTGGTATCATCCTGTATTACCTTGCTATTATTGCACAGTGCTCTATTTTCCTCCCTAAGGTTCTTGACCACATCACGGAGGTCAGAGAAGCTCCCTTTGAGGCTGTCAGTCTGCAGTCTTAGCTCTTGCCATATTTCCTGATGTAGCACTTCTAGTTTCTCTTTCATGACATCTTTCAAGGTGCCATCTGATGTCAAATCCTTCCCATTCAACAACATATTTAGCCTGGTTTTGATTGTGGATTTCCATGGCCGGTATCATTTAGCTTTTTGCGTGCCATTGTTGCTAGACAAGCGCTTTAAACTTCAGCAGTTAGCTGGTTAGCTTGACTTGTAACTTTTTTATTTCAAGGAACTTGTACCTCTTACTGAGTTTGAGTCGAAGGTGTCAGTAAGCTGTTCTGATCTTGTAATCCCGCCATGTGGTCAGGAAAGCGCCAAAATAGTTGAAAACTCTGGTAGTGACATCCATGTACATCCTTCGTGGTCAACAACAACAGAAAAAACATTGATTTAAGAGTTTTCAAGTGGAAAAGCAAATGAAGGAATGATTCACTGATTCTATGCAACAGATGTTAAACATCCACACTTTGTTGTGTGCCTCAGCAGGTGCTGTTGTTTTGGCTTACGGCGCTCAGCAGTTATACTTCTTTAAACTTTACGAAGGCGAGTTATTTCTTTGTCTCCAGCTGCTGATGCACCCGGTGACTAATGAGGGAACGGCCCCGCGATTTGACATAATTATGGTAGTAGAAATGATGACATATCATCATGAATTGTGCCCTACACTGATGAAAAGACAAACAAGATGTTTATCAAAGTCCTGACATGAGCACGTTCTCAGGGTAGATTGACTTCATAATACTTGCCCCCCCTGCTGGCTGGTATAACATTGTTACATGCAGTTAGCAAAGTCAATGTGCAGGTGTTATTTATCATGCATTATATTCACATGAATATGCTGACCTGTTTGGTCTGTTTGCCACAACTGGTTTCTCTCAAGCAAAATGTTAATTACAGCAATTAAATCATCAGTCACATATTGTTCTGCCAACAAAGACTGAGACGCATAAAATGCCACTGGGCCACGGCGGTTTCACTCCCAGACACCTGCACAATCTAATAACAGCCAAGGATAATTGATATCATTTCTTCAAAACACCTCTCAGTGAGACACCATTTGCTGAGGAATGCACAAGTTGCGAGTGGGAGTCGTCACGTACACAAACATGAGTTATTGTTGCACTTGTGTGCACAGAGAGGTCAAGCACCGTGCCACGGTCCACGTTTGTGTCAGAAGACTTGAGTCAACAAGGCAGACGTACAATACACCCACAATGCACCCTGTACCATGCAGCAATCATCAATGCCTTCTCACACATTCATCTGTTTGCTCACACGGTGATCAATGACTTTGCTCTCATGCTTTTGCAATCATTCGTTCTTCTTTACCACAAGCACATTACAGCACTGTATTGGTGGTGTATATTCACTTTTATATCAACAGAAGCAGATTATTATTGATGTTGAATATTTGGAGAAGTGGAGCTTAGAAGCAAACAAAGGCCAACGTGCCAAACCGTCTCAATCACACTTATCTAGCCAACTCTGTTTTTGTGTGCCTTCATATCCTCATAGCATTGTGTGTGTGTATGTGCATGTGTGTGTGAGGGAGTCAAGTAGAAACTATGTTCATTCCAATGCAGATTGAGGCACTGGAATGGGGCCGAGTGAGGGCGGATGCTATTTACAAACGGCGTCAATCATGTTTGACCTCTGTGCTTGGTGCTTTGACATTTAAGAGATTTATTGCATCACATGCAGCGTCATTGACAGATCACAAACCAATGGAAACCATCAGGCTTTATTCAGCCAACTTGTTAAACCCTGGCAGATGAAATATCCTAAATACTGTAAATCATGTTTCCCAGCATCTTAAGGTATGCATGAGTGATGTTAGTATGAAACATAAAGGGAAGACTTTGATGCTTATACTGTAGATGTGAGCATGCTACTCATGCTACATGCTACTCGGTGAATGTCAAAAATGGCTCAGGGGTTAAATTAGAGTTTGGCCCTTGGACATTTACCCAGCACTTCCGGATATTTGCATATCTTGAGGCAAAAAGGTGACAGCGCTCAGGTGTCGGGTTGGGTATTCTTTATATATTCTCCCATCTTGGTACTTTGGAAAGGGCGCCTGGCCCCCGGTGCCAAATAAGGAAAACTGACACATTTTGTCCAAACAAAGCCTTTTTGTTTCTACAGAATTTTGTGACATGAAAGTAGAATAGAATAGTCACTGAAACAGTTCAATAATATGAGTTGAATACAAGTAAGAAATTGATCAGTATGAAATGAAATTGTCAGAATGATCATGTAACCAGCGCTTCTTCGCACTGCCCGCTCCAGGCTCGAACACAGGATTTTTGTAATGGGAAACGAGAGCGCTGACCACACAGCCAAAATCCCGGGCTGTCAACCTTGTGTTCAGCGCAGCCCTCACGGCAGAGGGAGTGAGGTTTGCCAACGTACACTTGCACAGCCTCACAGGCTGGCATCCGTTCCAATCACACAAACACAGCAGCCGTACAGAACACAGAGAACATGCAAACACAACATTTCTCCCTAGTACCTTTGTACTTTTAATACCTTAGCACCTGAGTACTATAGTACCTCAGTATTTTTACAACAAGCATTCCATGCATGCGATGGTGAGTCTGCATAACATCAAAACAAATTATTTCCTTAGACGCTTAGGTTCTCAACCTACTCTATGTGTTGAGGACCCCCTACTGGTTCTTCCCCTGAAGAGGAATTGCTGGGACTCCCACCCACAGTAAAGACAGCTTCCTGATGAGAAGTTGATGAAGTTCAATGGAATACAAAACACTACACTACACTACACTACAATACACTACACTGCAATAAACTACGCTACACGACACTGCAACTGGTGGATTCAGGCGCGGACGATAGCTTCATTGACACCAAACTAGCCAAGAAATTGGGCATTAAATTCTTAGAATTACCTGACCCTAAAGAAGTGCGCTCACTCGATGGGCTTCAGCTCGCTACCGTCACACACCAGACTGAGTCCATGACATTACAATTATCTGGCAACCATGTAGACGAAATCAGATTTTTCATTATACCTTCACAAGCCGCTCCTATAGTTCTCGGCCTTACATGGCTCAAGCTTCACAACCCCTCGATTGATTGGAACAGCCGTGTGTCCAATTGGAGTAATTTTTGTCACAGTAACTGCCTCCGCACCGCCATGTTTGAATCTCCCGTCATGGCTAAAAGTTTGGAAGAGATTGATTTATCTAATGTTTCCACTTGTTATCACGACCTCCGACCTGTCTTTAGCAAGGACCAGGCCCAAACTCTTCCTCCACACCGACCCTATGACTGTGCCATTAACCTGTTACCCAATGCTACACTTCCTAGTTCACGATTGTATAACATTTCCGGCCCCGAATTCGCAGCTCTCAAAGAGTACATTTCGTCTTCACTTGCCGCAGGCCTCATCCGTCCGTCTACGTCACCCATGGGGGCTGGGTTGTTTTTTGTGGAGAAAAAAGATAAGACTCTCTGTCCGTGCATCGATTATAGAGGTCTGAATGATATCACTGTACGTAACAGCTATCCGCTGCCACTTATGGATTCGGCTTTTTCCACCTTGCACAACACCAAATTTTTCACAAAACTCGATCTTAGATGTGCATATCATTTGGTGCGTATCCGGGATGGTGATGAGTGGAAGACTGCTTTTAATACGCCCCTTGGGCACTTCGAATACTTAGTGATGCCATTTGGGTTAACTAACGCTCCAGCTGTTTTTTCAAAACCTTATCAATGATGTTCTTAGTGACCTTATTAATAAGAATTGTTTTGTATATCTCGATGATATCTTGATTTTCTCTCATGACCTACTGGAACACATACGACAAGTCCGACAAGTGCTTCTGCGCTTATTGGAAAATAGACTGTACGTCAAGGCAGAGAAATGTGACTTTTATGCCAATTCTGTTTCCTTTTTGGGCTATATTGTGGAGAGCGGCAAACTTCGAGCCGATCCCGCCAAAATCCAGGCGGTGGTTGATTGGCCATCTCCCACAGCAAGGAAGCCTTTACAGAGGTTCTTGGGGTACGCCAATTTCTATAGAAGATTTATCCGGAACTTTAGTTCCATTGCCGAACCTCTGACAAGGCTAACATCCATAAATAAACCATTTGTATGGTCCACTGAGGCCAAAAAGGCATTTTGTAAGCTTAAGCAGCTGTTTACTTAAGCCCCTGTTCTGTCTCATCCTGATCCCTCTGCACCATTTTTTGTCGAGGTTGACGCCTCGGATACAGGAGTGGGAGCGGTCCTATCCCAGAGATCCCCAGTTGGCCAGAAGCTTCACCCATGTGCATTCTTCTCGCGTCGCCTAACCAAAGCAGAGGGTAACTACAACGTGGGGAATAGAGAGCTGCTGGCCATCGTTCTTGCGCTGAGGGAGTGGAGGCATTGGCTGGAGGGCGCAGCCAGTCCATTTATCGTCCTCACTGACCATAAGAACTTAGCCTACGTATATAAGATCAGCTCACAGACTCAATTCACACCAAGCACGCTGGTCGCTGTTTTTAACCAGATTCAACTTCACTATCACCTACAGGCCGGAGTCCCGCAATGTCAAACCTGATGCTCTCTCCAGGATCTACGGCCTGGCGGAGGCAGACAAAACCCCGGACACCATCATGCCTGTGGCTCGGGTGTTGGGAGCTCTCCAGTGGGAGGTGGAGAAGAAGGTTTCTTAGGCCAACTCCGGGACCACACCCCCTGAAAGATGCCCGGAGGACAAGCTATTTGTTCCCGACAATCTCAGGTCAGAAGTCATTCAATGGGGACACAATTCTAAGTTGGCCTGTCATCCAGGAGTCGGATGCACCAGATTCATCCTGGCACAGAGATTTTGGTGGCCCTCCATGTCGTCAGACGTCAAAGCCTTTGTCGCCGCCTGCTCAGTCTGCGCCAGAAGCAAGTTGTCCCACCAACCACCAGCAGGACTCCTTCAACCACTCCCAGTCCCTTCCCGCCCTTGGTCGCACATCGCACTAGACTTCATCACAGGATTGCCGGTATCCCGAGGACACACGGTCATATTAAACATTGTGGACAGATTCTCTAAAATGGCACACTTTATTGCCCTCTCCAGGTTGCCATCCGCCATGGGAAAAGTTTGCATGTTGGTCAAACACGTCTTTCGCCTGCACGGCATTCCCATGGACCTTCTATCGGACCGTGGTCCACAATTCGCATCGAAAGTATGGAAATCCTTCTGTAAGACTTTGGGAGCATCCGTGAGCTTGTCCTCGGGATACCACCCCCAGACGAATGGCCAGACCCCAACTCACTCGTCTGCTCAGCCACAGGCATGTCACCATTCAAAGCTGCTTTCGGATATCAACCACCTCTACCTTGTATTCCTGGCTCAAGAAAGAGAAATAGCCGTTCCATCAGTCCAGCAGTACAACCGCCAGGCCCACCGTATTTGGTGTGAGACCAGAGCAGCTCTATCCCGTACGGCATCTCGCAACCGCAGGCTGGCGGACCGACATAGGACCCCGGCCCCGAACTATCAACCCGGTCAGGAGGTGTGGTTATCTTCCAAAAACTTACCATTAGCCAACACAAACAGGAAGTCGGCACCCAGATTGGTTGGACCATACACCATCGAATCCATCATCAGCCCATCTGCTATCAGACTCAAGCTACCTGCATACCTCAAGATCCACCCAGTTTTCCATGTTTCCCGTCTCAAGACCGTATCCACCAGTCCACTGTGTCCTCCTGCTGAGCCTTCGCCTCCTCCGTGGATGATCAATGGCCTACCAGCTTATACGGTAAGAGCCATTTTAGACTTGAGGAAGAGGGGTTGGGGGGTGCAGTACCTGGTCGACTGGGAGGGGTATGGACCAGAGGAGCGTTCGTGGGTCTCCCGCTCCTGTATCCTGGACCCAACACTCATCAGTGACTTCCACTCTCTCCATCCCGATAAGCCAGGTATGCCGCCAAGGGGCGACTTGTGAGGGGAGGGGGGTACTGTGATTTTCTGTGTTGTTGCTCTGCTGCCGCCTGTCTGTGTTTGCCTTTCAGTGCACGCAGCAGCACTGATAAGCTGATGAGGGACACCTGTGGCCAATTACCTGAGCCTTCTTCTACTTCGCCAGTTATTCCTTTGCCCTTTGCTTCCTGTACCGCTTACCTTGGCTCCCAACTGGTCCACGCTTTTTCCTTGGCGTGATTTATCTTCTTGTGCTTTTTGCTACACCTAGTTATACTTACCTATTGCCTGCAAGCCTTTTTCCCTGCAGCTCCTTTAGTTATCGTGTACCTTTTTTTCCTGCCCTGCAGTGTTTTTTCGTTTTGTGTATTTTTGGCTCCAGCCAGTTTGATTTTTGGATTTTTGTTGTATTTTTCTTGTGTCGTTACCTACGATAATAAATTGTATTTATTTACCACCATGCTGTGTCTAATCTGCATTACGGGTTCCAACACTTGGCGTAAGCCAACCGTGACAAGTACACTACACTACACTACAATACACTACAGTACACTGCAATACACTACACTACACTACAATACACTACACTACACTACACTACACTACACTACACTACACTGCACTGCACTGCACTGCACTACACTGCAACAATACACTACACTACACTACACTACACTACACTACACTGCAATACAGTACACTACACTAGAATACAGTACACTACACTACACTAGAATACAATACACTACACTGCAATACAATGCAATACAATGCACTACACTACCCTAGAATACAATACACTACACTACACTACACTACAATATGTTGACATGTAAGAACATCAAACCTACAAGCACTTATGAAAAGAATACATATAACATATAAAGGTATTACTATTGTATAAGATGTAGAAAGAGTTATGAAAATAATACCTATAAATACCTACCTATCATTGCATAAGAAGTAGAAAGAGTTCTAAAAAGAATACATATTGTAGGCCAAAAATGAATTTACTGATTGCAAGTAGATTTTAGAATAACTGTTTGTATTGATGTCTATTGATTGAATTATTTTTGAGTGCCTTAAAATAAGTACAGTATAGGTAGAACTGTTTAATCAATGAATCTAATAACTTAGTGAATGATTACAAGTAGTTTATAGAAATAATGCTTTATTAAATCAGCTGAGTAGATGTATTGTATTGTACTTTATTAATCCCACAGCAGGGAAATTCACTTGTTACAGCAGCAAGCAAGATATACAAGTAAAGAATACATAGTGACTACAACATGGTTCAGGTGGTGCAGGTGTTGTAGAGCCTGACAGCGGTCGGTATGAAGGACCTGCGGAACCTCTCCTTGAACATCTGTTTAAGTGTGTGGTGCTTACACAGAGGGTACAAACAACTTTCGCCAGCTGGGATCAACAACCAGATAAGGGAACAGACAAAACTGACCTAAGGCTTGAGAGGCTGAGGAAAAGAATCTTTTGTTTATGTCAACAACTACAATAAGTGTTATCGGGCCAGCGAAGAAGCCGGCTATCATCTGCTGGCGTCACAAGCTTCGTCAAGGAATCCAAGAGAAAGTTATCTTTGGAGAGACTGATGCCAATGCTCTCAGCAAAACAAGTATAAAAATGACTATGGGACGATCGGGGGGAGCTCTCTTTCATTTCAGCCAGGAGATGGAAACAGGTGAGTGAAGCGGGGTCCAGGGCTCTGTAAGACTGTGAAAGGATATCCTGTCTGGCTTATTTTTCCATTTTTATGTCTGACCTATTCTTCCATATATTTTGTAAATCTAATTTGGTGCAAGGGGAGGTGAAATTGGCTTAATTAATTATCCAAAGTGGTCCTTTGACCTTAGGAGGTTGTGGAGAATTTCACCTCCAACAACATAAAGGTATTACTAATGCAACAACACACCATCAGAAGGCTAAAGTAACTAACTATAGAAACAAGTATAAATATGTAACATAACAGGAAGTGAAGAGATGATCATGAGATCAAGGGGAAGCTTTAGATTAGATAATCTTACGCTTCTTCCTGCTCCTTTTCAGATGTGTTGGACTGTATCTGTACCTGTTGGACTGTATCTACAGCGTAATACTCTAACATGTCTGAAATAAAACATTCATGAGATACAGTACCTTGTGACCAAGTTAGCAATAAATGATGACTTTTGCCATCACGTGACTTGTTGATGTTAGTTCCTCTTCCATGCCAGACTCGTGTATGCATTCAGCAAAATGAACTTACTTACTTGCACAATGTCTTAGGGGTGTCACAAGATCTCAGGAAATCAAAACGTGAGAAGATTTCTTGAAAGTCAGGTGGCCACTTGACCTGGGACAATCATAAATGAATCAATGAATGACACAATAAATGAAAAAGAAGTGGATAATCAATGTATTGCCATGTGCATGCGTGTCTGGCAGGAAGTGGGTTCACTCTGTGCATTGCTTTCAGCACCTTGGTGCGTTTGTTCCATAGAACAACGGCATGAACGGAAGGAGCCCTTTTGTCAGCCATACAGTCTCTTTGTCTCAGTGGGTGGAGGCGGGACCGCTAGCATACACACAGTGCAGAGGAGTGTAATGTTGTAGAAATTCTAATATTAGATTGCAATATATTGTCATATATTTGAGTCTTTTTTCATTGTACTTTTCTTGAACCTAATGCTAAAATCCCATCGGGTGTATGGTCTCATGAACTGACACCCCCATAATAACACCTTCAAGTACTTGATGCAGGTGGCTGTCAAGCGTAACATCGTCATGACAGATGACAGTTCAGTGGTAACTATACCTCATTTCGGTCCCACTACATTAACAGGAGCGATTAATAGGTATTTGTTTCGCTGTGGATTAAGGCACCAGTATCTACTTAGCTTTTGGGTCTGGTTTACATGGGCACGGCTGCCATTGTGGTTTTGGTGCCATCCCTGTTGGGGTAGAATGAATGTGTGGCCTTTGCAAGAGGAACGTTAGGATAACATTTCAATCACCCTTGCTGGCTGTTGTACTTCCTTATGTGACGGATGGGAAAATTCCAGCAAGTCCACTTTCTGTAGTTTGTCCTCAGTAAGATGACTTGGGGCGATGGGGGGGGTTTCACTCTGGACTGACAAAATGCTTGAACTTTCCAGCCCATGGAATGAAATGTTGAAAGAACGGCTCTTAAATATTTATGAGCTACGCTTGAACTAATTCTGGGCGTGAACACATGTGGTTGCAATCATGATTGTTGTTAACGCTGCTCTGCCAGTTTAGCATCTGTCATAAAGACGTGGAATAAAGTGTCACCATGGAGACAGACAGTCACATAAACATACGTTTTGACATTTATACACATATGTTACATTATAAACATACATTTCCTTCATGTTGCTTTAAAAATTCCTGTCAACTGACTAACAGAAGAAGAATTGATGCTAGTGTTTACATTTGGTGTAAATCATTGATTTACTGCATTTAATGAAGCACATTTTCAAAGTCAAGATCATTGGACAGATGGAAAAGAGGCGGGGTCGAAACATCATGAGGAGTTTGAGATGATCTTCTTCAGCTTCATCACCTCCTCGTTGGTGAGCTGCAGCATGGAGGCGGAGCCAGAATTCATCATCAGCAAAGAGGACGACGGGAGGCTCGTCTCGGCCTTCGGACTCATCGACTCGGCCTCGCCGTGGCAGCTCGTCGTTACTGTGAGGTCTTGCGGAGCTGCAACGGGACTCGGGGGTCTGTCCTTTGCGAGGGCCTCCCAGTAGGTTGGGGGTTTGGTGCTGTGTGATGCCGACACTCCCTGCTGGGAACCCAGAAAGCCGTCCACAGTGGCGGCAGGTTTGCAAAGGCGGCTGGAAGGCGAGTAGCCGCTGAAATGACCGCGCTTTGGGATGTAGTGACTTGCTGCTGCCTGGCCGCTCGACCTCGGGCTTGGTACTTTTCTGTTCACCAGCCTCAGATCTTGGATTGCAGAGCTGTGCTGGTGGGAGTTGAGGTGAAATGATAGATTGGTTGGCACGTCCTTGCTCCTTCGCCCCCCCTGCTCCACCTGCTGGGGGCGAGCGAGCTGCTTCATGTCGTTTGGCGCACCCGGCGGGCCGTACAGCTGGAGCCAGTTGTGGAACACGGACAGAGGGATCTCGATCTCCATCTTGCTGTTGTTTTGGGAAGGCGGGGTGTGCAGGATGTGGCTGAGATGGAACCTCCTCCCTTCTGGACTCTCCACTTGCTCTTCTGTCTGATTTCTGCAGTCTGTTGAGCTGGCGTCAACCTCTGGGCTGCTCATCGAGGTGAGGTCCACTACCGAGTTGTCCCTCGCCTTGGCAAGGTACGGCACCATTCCATCATCTGGCTTTCTGCCGCCTTCCTTCCTTGACCCCGGCGGGTATTGCGGCGTGTACAGTGAGGAGGGTGTGTTCAGAAACTTTGGGGTCTTGCTGAGCGAGGGCAGTGAGAACGATGACTTTGGGTTCTTGTCGGTCCTGTGGCTCTGCGCCTTGATGCTCAGGTTGAGAGGCTCGTCCAGGCCGGTTGAAGACTTGTACTGTTCCGCCAGGTAGCGCAAATGCTCCAGCGGCTCCTTCAGCCGCTCTGTTGGGTTGGGACCGCACGGGGGGAAAGGGAATTTGGGTGGAGGGGCTATCGGTTGGCTGTGTGATGCCAGAATGGAGGCGGACATGGGGACGTAAGGAGGCAGAACCGAGTGGCTCGGGTGGCAGTAGTGGGGGGTTCGGTACGGTAGAGCAAAGAGGCTGCGAACAGGGCCCGGCTGGAGGTTGGCATGGTTCTGTTGGAGATAAAAACCATTTGGGTGATGAATTGGAATTCCTACGTTACTTTAGAACATTACAGTCCATCAAAGCAAAAATATTTGGGAACATGTGACTTGACTGTCTGGGATTGAGAGGCCTCTTTCCCCCCCGACAGGAAACTTCAAGGAAAAGTGCACTTTCCTTGGAATGTTGTCCATCAGCCACAATCCTCATGTGAGACATGAACACACGTTTCTCTTTACTGTGCCTTCTAAAGATATAAAAACAGGTAAAAAGAGGCAGCTAATGAATGCACGTAACGGAACACACCTATGAAAACACCTCCAACAAGGTTTAGTGGTTTTCCATCCATGCTGTGAGCGTGTAGTAACAGCTACGTTCATGGTACCATGTCATACTTGGAGTATGTTGGCAACTTTGATTTCACATAGCAACATAGAAAGGAATGCTACACCTAGCATCAAAAACAACAACACAGCTCCAATATGTAGCATTACCTTGGTGAAGCTAGTGGCTAGCCGGCGAGTAGCTAGCCACTGTGGTGAGGTGTCACTACGCCAGTAAGGTAGTTCTTGGGTGTAACAATGTTAATAACAATAAAATTAACAATCACAATGTGCTTCATTTGCAGCTCACATGATGGACATGGAGACTTGTTGGGGCTTTTGGGGGGTTTTTTCAGGTGTGTCCCAGTACGAGCATTAGCTGCCTCTTTTTATCTGTTTTTATATCTTTAGAAGGCACAGAAAAGTTCATGTCTCACATAAGGATTGTAGATGATGGGCAATGTGCTAAAGAAGTGCACTTTTCCTTGAAGGAACATTGGACCAACCTGGTGATGCAGCGGCATTGACATCAGCTTGCGTTTGGCGGGTCTCGGACCGTCGCCGACATTGTCCTCGGGGCTGTAGCCGTGGTAGCGGAAGCGCTCGATGGCATGTGGCGGCATGATGCTGATCAGCTGCCCCTTCAGGTGGCATTCATACGGCAGCAGCAGCCTTGACGTGATGAAGACAAGATGCGGATCAGGTAAGAGAACACCCGATTGAAAGCACCCTCCTCCACCCACACGTCCCGCCTCCTCCCCCTGTGACTCACTTCTCGTAGTGGCGGCGGGTGCAGGTGGCTGCACTCGTGCTGCGTGGGTTCCCCCCCAGAGAGTTGTAGACTTGCTTCCAAAGCTGCTGGGCCGTCACCTGTCAGCACAGACAGGCATGATGTGAGGCGTGCCCTTTGACCCCTTAAGTATGAGAAATGTGACCACCAAGCGGTCTAATTCAGTTCCGCTGACCTCAGTACAGTTTGGTTTGGTAAATCCTGATCTGGAGAAGCTGCAGAAGCTACATAAATAGCATGATATCACTTGCCAATCAATTAAGAAAGAAGATATGCTAGTCAGACAGCTAGTCTCATTTCTGTTTCAGGGAGGTTTTCCTTCCATCTGTCGCCACTGACGATTCACTGCTAACCGAAGATGCAAAGAGAGATCTTTTTTTTCAAACTGATACCAATGACTTCCTGCTTCTCAAGTCCAGTATGGTAGTTTTTTTTAATATCTACTTTTGTATTGAGGTGTAAGTGTAGCGTGTGCACACGTGGAGGTAAAAAGGACTGGAACAAACGAGGATGTGACCAAGTGTACCTGTTGAAATATCATGACATCACTACTATCAGGAGAACCAGAGTATAGAGGGGGAGGAGCCACCTGCTGTGGCCCAGCAAGGTGCACTGTATTCGGGCACACGCTCCGAGCGACCGGTGTGACGCCACGGAGGTCTCTGGCAGACCTTTTGCACTTTTCAAACGCCGTCACACTGGCTTTCCAGGTGGCTGCTGAGGTTTTATGTATGCTTGATGTTTTTTCCTCTCGTCGTGGAGCATTTGGTACAACTAGCACGCAAAATGTGAATGTCTGTTTACAAGTGAGCTCAAGGGAAGATATGACAGGCTGTTCATGTCCCAGGCAGGATTTATCAGTATGATGTCATAATTCCCTCAAATCGGCCCCATAATTATCGTGCACCCCTACTGCTAAGCAATCACAGCCTTGCAGTGCGTTCCCCACGACACAAGCAAGCTGTACCGCCCTGTACTGGAAAATGGAAACACAAAAAATTGCGGATGGAACTGAACTGAAGCGTACTGCTTGGCGGTGAAAACATACCTGCTGGTAGCCCCCCAAGCCTCTGACCGTCTTGAACATGACGAATAGATCAACTGAGGGAAAGAACAAACATAATTCAAACATAACACGTTCATGCTTCTGTCATCCCTTGCCAAAGTCTTAGTGTGACAGTCTATTCAATGCTTCCTTCTTTCATTTGGCCTCAGGAAAACAAGCTAGCAAATCATTCTTGGATAATTCCTTAGGCCGCACCCTGCCTCTTATACAGGTACACATCAGCAGATACCGTATGCTAGCAGATATGCTCCAACACAACACGCCTCCCACTTCAAACAACTCCGGGACTGACCACTCTTGTGTCAGCCCGTGACCGGCGAAGCCAATACTTAGCAGAATACTCAGTCCATACTTAGCAGAATACTCAGTCCATACTTAGCAGAATACTCAGTCCATACTTAGCAGAATACGTACTTTGTTTGAAACCCAGATGAGGGATCCTCTCTATGGGAGTATCTCGCTTCTTCATGAAAAGGTAAAGACTTTTAAGGAACTGCTCCTCGCTCGGGTCCACTGACTCTCTGCGATGTTCCTCCTGGACCCCCAGGTGGGCCATGGTCATGTGTGCCTGGGAAGACATCACCATCATCGTCATCATCATCACTGTCTCCGAGTTCTGTTGACGCGTGACGCAAACATGTAAATCAAGGCTGAGACGACGTAGCACCGGTGCGTCCTTTCCAGGGCCGCTCTTTATCTCCATCATGCAACTCGTCTTCATATCCATTTGGCATCATTGACAAGAACCGAGCTGCATGTGACCCGACGGGCAAATGTGTTAAACCCTAGGGTAGCCTAGCCCAGGTCAAGTCCTTTCCCAGTTGAACGTGGTGTGGATGGCGTGCTCACCTGTCTTTCCATGAAGTTGCTTAGGATAGCCACTGAGCGCCCGGCGCCATCCAGCACCAACAAACGGACCACAAAACCCAGTCAGACGCGTGCGTCGCGGTGGCTGTCAGCAAATATGCAAGAATGACAGCGAGGACGCCTACTTCAACGTCCCGCTGCTGAGATTTGGACGTGGTCCGACCGGTCCGACCTGCTATCAAACGACCGGAGCTGGAATCGACCACGCACGGCACAAATTAGCAGAATTAGGAGGAGGAGGAGGATTGAGGATTAAGAATTTACATTTGTTTATTGATTTTGTATCGGTCCGGTTTGGCAGCTTCGTCATTCAGCACGGCTGGACTGTGAAATATTTGTACAAAATGTATTTTATTGTGAGGGACAACGTGTCATGCCAAGGGATAACACCCGTACTTCATAGCATACACCTCCACACCCCCCCTTCATGGCAAACAGCCCACAAATCATGGTGAGTGTTGTTGTTAAGGAAAATGAGTTTTTGTCTAAATAGTGCTGTTCACCTCATGCAGGCTTTTTCTAAAAAGTCACACATTTTCCATCCAATATTTTTCCCATTGAAAATGAATGGACAATTTCAGTGTGGCCCCCTACTGGTGGAGATTCCTTTACTTAAGATTCTGCTTATTCTACAAGGTAGCTGCTGGTTGCTGGTTCAATCTTCAAGCCCTCTGTAGTCATTGCTTCTTGCCTGACAGCTTCTGTATTTCTCTCTGTTATGCCTCGCTTCCCGTTTTTGGGCTGCCTTTGCTTTTCTGCTTTTACGTGTCCGCCGCTAATTTGTGTTGCCGTTATTCAGTTCAGCGGGTTGTTTGTTTCTTGCTTGCTGTGCACGTCTATGCCAGTTTCCTTCTTTGGCTTCGGACCCTTCTTCTAATGAAAGACTTTTACCTGCACTGGGTTCCCGTCTCTGCATCTTGGGGTCATCACCACACATTCAACTTATTTATACATTCAGCTCACATATAACGTGACATGTTTCTGCTGCTTTTTCTACAAGACAACAAGGCTTTCATTCACCCTATTAACACATGGATTAGACATGTTACATGACATGTAACATTCTGCTTATTAGGTGCATGGCGGCATGGCTGAGGTCGTACAGACGTCGTCTCCCAAGCTGATGGTTGCTGGTTCGATCCTCAGTCTGTGAATAGATTTTTAGGATAGTTCAACATTCTTTCTACATTTCAGTTCAGCTGCAGCATTTCCGCATTCGCACACAGTTTCTACTGAAACGGAACAATACTTGTCATTGGGTCTATTTGTGTTTTGGAGAAAAATGGTTTGAATCCTGCTGTTTTTGCTCATGAGTGGCACACAGCAGGAGCGGCTCAGATTCCTGAATAAATATTGCAGGTAAGGAATGGACGCATTTAGCTTTGCAGCAAGTCTGATTGCCGTGCTGATATGTCATCACATCATCTGTCATCATATTAATGATGATAATTATCAGCGCATAAACAGGAAATGCAACATTTCAACGGCTCAGCGTCTGTTTTGGGCTGGCTGAGGTTAGATGACAGAGTGGATGTTTCATTGCTTCATTTGTTGTCCATTAGCTTAAACATTGGCTTGTCTGCATGTAGTTTTTGGTATTTCAGTCTTTCACCCCCCGCCCCCCACGCCCCCTTGCCCATGCTGAGCTAAGTCATGTTTGCAAAGCAAGGCGTGGCGGCCGTGCAGTATGCGGCGCTAGCATGCTTGACTTGCAGGAATACGTAGTGGCTAATTGCTTTTAATTGAGACGACAACGAACCAGTTGGTGCACCCTCGGTGAAATACTTGAAGCTTTTTCACCCCACTAAATACTAGTATGTCCTATAAATCTATAAATATATCTTATGCATCAGTGTCATTCAAATATTTCTCTTTCATTTTCTTAGGTTTGCTTTTTCTTACATTTCCTACCAGATTGGTTGTGATAAAATCTCATAGTTGGACTTTCACAATTCTCTTCAAGGAAACCGCACTCATGTTGTCCATCAGCCACAATCCTCATGTGAGACTTCAACACACGTTTCTCTTTTCTGTGCCTTCTAAAGATATAAAAACAGGTAAAAAAAGGCAGCTAAAGCATGCACGTAATGGGACGCACCTATTCCACCTATACACAAGGCTCCATGTCCATCATGTGAGCTGCATATGAAGCACATTGTTATTGTTCTTATTATTGTTGTTAACATTGTTACGCCCAAGAACTACCTTACTGGCGTAGTGACACCTCACCACACCACAGCGGCTAGCTACTAGCCGGCTAGCCACTAGCTTCACCACACACTAGCCAAAGGTAACACTACATATTGGAGCTGTGTTGTGAATCTTGATGCTAGGTGTAGCGTTCCTTTCTATGTTGCTATGTGAAATCAAAGTTGCCAACATATTCCAAGTATGACATGTTACCATGAACGTAGCTGTTACTACACGCTCACAGCATGGATGGAAAACCACTAAACCTTGTTGGAGGTGTTTTCATAGGTGTGTTCCGTTACGTGCATTCATTAGCTGCCTCTTTTTACCCGTTTTTATATCTTTAGAAGGCACAGTAAAGAGAAACGTGTGTTGATGTCTCACATGAGGATTGTGGCTGATGGACAACATTCCAAAAAACACTTTTCATTGAACCAAAAGTGTTGCTTCATACTGTGGCGTCCATGTCAGCTCAGGTCTAAGTTAGCAAGTATGCTTCCTAGGCCTTAAAAAGGGTTTAAGTGTTCCATGTCCTGAATAAAAGTGAGTCATATTGACTTGTATTCTATGACTGCTAACGGCTAGCTGGGTGTGAGGCGGCCATGTGACTCAAGATGACCCTGTGATATTTATCAGTGTTCAGTGAAAGATGCCATTTCAACGTATGTGGCAGAGCTGGTTCGACAGGAAGGAGATTTGGGCAAGCGGTAATCAGACAACGAGTCACCAAAATTCACCACATTTGTTCATTTTATTTACAAAGATGACACTGATATCTGACGAAAGACAAACACGTCTAATCCTCTTTGGCTGCGGATGACAGCAATTCTACATGGTGACTCCTCCTGATGACGGATGCTGTCAGTGCGCTGTTAGCAGCTTGACATCCACGTGAGGAAACATGGCAACCATTGCTGTCAATGAAATGTTTCACTCCATGCAAGAGCTGGTAAAACCGACAGGACCCAGATGGGAAGGAGCAAGCAGAGACATGCTGGCCTCAAATAAAAACCACAGCCTCCTTTACTCTTGCATGCACTTTGTTCCTGCAGTGCTACGCTATTTTGTGTGCCAATAAAAAATTGGTGGTTAAATGGAACATAAACGCCACGTGAACGCCACATGAACCATGAACGCCACATGAACGCCACGTGAACGCCACATGAATGAACAGCACAACGTATGTGCAAACAATGCAGGCGGTGTGTATGAAAGTGTGTCTCATGGACATGAATGGGTTAAGTTTTCCATCACCTCTTGGAGCAAGTGGGGGTGGGTGTGTGTGTGTGTGGGGGGGGGGGGGGGGGTGTTTCTCCAGTCATTTGTGTGGCATCTTGGACCTTCCTTGTGATTTTGTGCCAATAACTACTCAGCATGCCCAAAGCCATGTCTTCTAGTCAGCAATTCCCTCTCCCACATTGTCTGTGTCTCTTTTTCTAGTTGATTGCCTCCTTCCTGCTCTTCGCACATTCTTTACCTGCAAGAACATCTAGTGTAGACTCACCTTTGCTTATTGCAGTAGCTTCTTGTCTGGAGTTCAGCATCTTGGCGTGCCCTGCAAGTAGAGAAAAGAACGAAGCTACGGGTGATAAATGATGCCAGGACTGCTTTGATTGCATGGCTTCATCAGCTTGGTGGAAGGAGACATTCATGTTCCATCTTCTAATCCAGAAGAAGGATCATCCATCAACACTGTCATCAATCACTGGTCAAACGTGACACAATTCGCTAAGCATCGTAAAACACCTTCAGGACACACACTGTGTGTGTGCGAGGGTGCGGATAAGAACAACAGGGTGTATTTTTTCCAAGTGAAAGGTCTTGTGAGTGTGTTATTTCTCTGTGGTAGATAAGCACATTGCTGTAGTTTGTGTAAAACAGAATGGAAAATGTTCCATTCCTAACAGGTTTGTGTTAAAGACGTGGTGGAGGAAAGCATTGGGACATTCAGCTGAAACACACAAGAACAAACAAACTATTTAGTTGGAGACCAGCTGAAGTTGGCTCGTCTCTGAAGTTTATGAACACACTTTGGATAGAAAAAAGAAGCACTGACAGCAAATATGACATTTATAGGCCAGCGGAATAGATGGCTGCTCCGCACAAAAGCACTTCTCATTCTCCACTCTGAGAATATGTCAAGAATGGCGTTAGTCCGCTTGCTGATTTCACATCACGAGAGAGTATCAGCGAGCACCAGCGAGTATCAGCGAGCACCAGCGAGTATCAACAAGTATCAGTGAGCACCAGCGAGTATCAGCGAGTATCAGCAAGTATCAGTCAGCACCAGCGAGTATCAGCAAGTATCAACAAGTATCAGTAAGCACCAGCGAGTATCAGCAAGTATCAGCAAGTATCAGTAAGCACCAGCGAGTATCAGCAAGTATCAGCAAGTATCAGTAAGCACCAGCGAGTATCAGCAAGTATCAACAAGTATCAGTAAGCACCAGCGAGTATCAGCAAGTATCAGTAAGCACCAGCGAGTATCAGCAAGTATCAACAAGTATCAGTAAGCACCAGCGAGTATCAGCAAGTATCAACAAGTATCAGTAAGCACCAGCGAGTATCAGCAAGTATCAGCAAGTATCAGTAAGCACCAGCGAGTATCAGCGCTGCTTTGATTTAAAGACGTGCCTTCAATTGTCTGATGCTTTTTGTTTTTCGTCTTTTCCTCGGTCGTCCTCTTAAGTGTTTCAGCCAAAAGCTTGTCCACACGTCACCTCCATTCAGCACGTGCACGTGTGTGCACGTGCTCAGGACTATTTGAGCTTCAACAGCGGTGTCTTCCAGGCGGCTGCAGCTTTGCACATCATTAGAACGTCGTGTTCAGGTATATTTGATGTTATGTATTTCTATGATAAACAGTATATTATGTAAGTCTGAATGCCATAAATGAAGCATCCCTTTCATCGACTGCTCATCAAAATCAATACAATTTGAAATCGTCCAGCCACTTAATCTTACTTTTTGTACAAAATAACATTTCAAAACATATGAAAATAAAATAACATTGAAAACATTGGCTATGTATCCATCCATCCATTTTCTAAAGTAAACTTAGCTTAGCTTCAAATCAAATAAGCCCGACGGCATTTAGCGTTAGCTTTGAATTGCTGCTGTGATTGAAAGAGGAGTTCAACGCGTGCGAGGGGGCCCCACGCCCAAGAACACATACAACGACAGCAATCACGACAGTTCCGCCTTCCTACCGGGACAAGCCCTTTCCTGCCGTGCCTACCTTGAATGCATACCTCTGTGATGTGGTTACCACAGCAACAGACGTTCACCAGCCGCAAGGCCGCTTTGCCGACAAACACAATAAATTGGTTGCTATCAATGAACAATATGTTTATTGCTGCTTCTGCTACGTGCAACATGCTGCATATCATTTCCTTGCTAGGTGCGACAGGATTCCAGAACGTCACCTGTGAATTTCATTTTGAGGATTCTGGCTCAGTTCCAATTAAAGCACATGCAAGAATGTCTCTTCTGCACATAAGAAGGATTTTTCCCTGTGAGGGACCAGACTAATTAACCTCCAGCGATGCTAAAGATGCTACTGTAATGTTTTCTTTCTTGATGCGTTGACCAGCGGACAAACACAACTTGTAAACCACTCATAGCTGTCATGTAGCCTTTATTAGCTGCACAGCTACGATAAAACTAAAATCAAGTAAAACTACTCACCCTTTGTAGACGCCTGAGTGGAGTGTTGCATAGCGTGTAATACATACAGGCACATGTAATGTTAGCATCTTCGTGGGAAAATGACATGAAGCAAGCCAGATGCTGTCCAGTACGGCAGTCACATGACATAAGAATTTGGTGCCGGTCCTGTGAAGAGTGTTGTTTTAGGTATATGTCATCAAGCAAGCCACTCACTTCATTATCAGGCTCATCCAAAATTGCCCCTTTGTAACCATTTGCTACTTGGTAGGCTAGTATGATGGTAGTAATGGTAATGGTAGTATTATGTGGTACTTGGTAGGCTAGTATGATGGTAGTAATGGTAATGGTAGTATTATGTGGTACTTGGTAGGCTAGTATGATGGTAGTAATGGTAATGGTAGTATTATGTGGTACTTGGTAGGCTAGTATGATGGTAGTAATGGTAATGGTAGTATTATGTGGTACTTGGTAGGCTAGTATGATGGTAGTAATGGTAATGGTAGTATTATGTGGTACTTGGTAGGCTAGTATGATGGTAGTAATGGTAATGGTAGTATTATGTGGTACTTGGTAGGCTAGTATGATGGTAGTAATGGTAATGGTAGTATTATGTGGTAGTATGTGGTAGGAATCTCCAGACTGTGATACAGACACACTAACTAACCACTATATTGCCATGCTGCCCATATATTACATTTCAATAACCATAGTATCCGTGTGTGTATCAGGCCCGTAACCAGGGAGGGTTCGGAACGAACCCCCCCGCAGGCGACCAAAGGTCCGCTTGGTTAAAAAAAAAAAAAAAAAAAAAAACTGCTATCAAGGTGTGCAATTGTAACGGAGTGTAAATGTGCTGTGATAAATGATGGCACAAGTGTTGCAACAGCGCCTGTTGCTGGTGAATAGTGGCATGTGCACATTGCTGCAGGAAGTGCTCAGAGACATGCTGAGTCACGTTTTTGCACTGCGGGATATTTGGTGATGTAATGTTTACTTTGTGTTTATATTTTGTCATATACAATGTAATGTGTATTTGATAGTGTTCACTCATTGGAAAGAGCCAGTCTGCACTTTTGAGTGAAGTTTTAGAGACTTTAATGCAGTTTCTTTGTTGAACTAACTTGGAATCATTTATGTGCAATGTAGATGATCACCTGTCATTCCTCTGTAAAACTGTTGTTACAGGTCATATTCTATGTCATTGTGACGATGTTGTTTTCAATATGCTGTTTCTACTTGTTGCTACTTCGCTAATGCTAATTGCTGGCCATCATTTAGTATTGCACGCTGTGCAGCAGCGGCCATGTTGGCCACGTGAGATGTGTTCAGGGACATCATGCAAAAGAAGTTTGAATGTGTTAACTTGTCCTGTATTGTAAATTGGATTACTAAATATTTCATTGTATGAATATCAGCACACCTGTGAGACAAATGATAAAATGTGAAGATAATAATGTGAAGGGGAATTAGAAAGGGTTAGCCAACCAATATACTATACCATCACAACCAATTGGAACACTTTTTGTTTTGTAAAATGGAATCCAAATTGCTGTAGAAAGTGCTGAGAACTGTTAGGAATGAGACGTGATTATCCCGTGACCAAAGTGGACGCTCACCTGTCCTTCCTCTGTAAAAGTGTTGTTACAGGACACACTGCCGTTAAAAGAAGTCCACAATCCACCTGACTGGATGTGATGCATTCCCCCACATCAAGTTGTGGACCGTCACACGATCCCGTTCACTTCCCCAACATCAGGGTCCTCCTTCAGGTGGCCTGTACCATCCCAGTTACTTGGTGTGAATGTGAGCCAAGTGCCAGTACCTTGAAGCGTCTGAACACCTTCATGAGGGCCAGTATGACGCAACGCTGGCACTTCTCCACATTCACTACAAAAAGGTTATCAACCTGGAGGAAGTGGTGGACATATTTTCCAAGAAAGATGATGCTGAATGAGCGATAGGTAAGGCTGAAACACATTGTAGTGATTCATATAGTGTAGGCCTGTGGAAATAGCATCCACCACTGAAGCCATGGCATGCTCAGTCGCCCAGTCAACTGATGAACTTATCTAAATAGGGCAAGCTTGATGTTGGCATTTTGCCCTTAAGCTTGTCATTTGGAGGAAATAACATTGTTGTTATGTCTGTCCAAAATATGCATCACAACAATGTTTTTTCGGGCTCCAAATGCTAAATTTTCCCTGCTCTGGGAGGGGGGATACCCCACTCACACACCCTCCCCCCGCTCGGTCGCTTCGCTCCATCGCAAAAGGTCCGTTCACTCAGATTTTTGCACCCCCCCGAAAAATATCTGGTTACGGGCCTGTGTATTGTACATGATTACTTTTCTATAGTGCTACACGCGATATCCACCAGGCGGTGCTAAACGACAACCACAAGGGAAGAAGAAGACCACATTTGCGAGGGAACGCAAAAGTTCGGGTTTTTTTTGTTTTTTTACCCATCATATTTTTTTTCTCCATGTCCCCTCCGGGGCTCCGTACTTATGAGGTTCGATTTTTCCACACAATGCAACATTCTTTAACCATTTAAAGGCTGAAAGAGCTCAGTTGTAAAGATTTAATTGACCTGTTGCTGAAATCTCTTCATATAAAGAAGAGCATGAACTGATTTCAACAGCAGACACAAATTTCAAACTTATGTGTCCATTCCAAAGGCCAAAATACCGTGAAAGATGTTGACGTGACTGCGATTGGCTGGCCACCAGTCCAGGGTGTACCCCGCCTTTCTCCCAAAGTCAGCTGGAGTGGGCTCCAGCATACCCACGAACCTAGTGAGGATAGAAGACGGATGTTGGCCTGAGACAAAGCCAATGTATTGTTAGTCTCTTCACACAAAGTACATATTTGAAAGAAAGAAAGATGGCGCTCCTGTGTTTGGCTATCCGTCTTCCTCTGCTGTTTATTTCGCTGTTCGTGTTGTGTCTGCTGTTTGCTATAATGAGTGTTTCACCGCTGCAGGTGTACGATCGCCTGACACTTCTTAATATTCGTGAGTCTTTGGAGAACGTGTCTTTATGTCGCTTTGGTAGACATTTCCTGGCGTCCATACCTCCACATCTACTGCGACTTCCCTGCTGCCTTCCCCACAACAACCGCCTCAGAAGACGCGGAAGACGCGGAGGAGTGCTCACCAAGCTGAAATCCTACCTGGCGTCTTCCCGTCACGATACCCGTCGCCTACAGCTGGATCCTCCTCTGACAACAGAGGCTACGGAGGCTGCGGAGTTCCACTGAGCACAGATATCGATGGCTCCGGCCGGTCCTCCATGACACTGAGGCGCTGCTTCCGTGTTGTCGGCCCGTGCGGATCTCCCCACGGGGCTGTGTGATGGCGAATCTCCGCTCGCTCAGCCACCTCCCTCACCTGGCTGACCGACACTCGGTTCATACCGCGCTGATTAACATCAGAGCTCTTCCGAATAAAACATTTATTCTGAATGACTTCTTCATGACTCATGACCTGGATTTCCTCCTGCTGACTGAAACCAGGTTGAAACCAGGGGAGAACAGCGCCTTCTCGGAGCTCCTCCCACCCGGCTGTTCCTTCCTCAGCACTCCGCGACCGGCCTGGCTGCTATATTCAAGGACAGCTTCAGATGCAGATTAATAACGGCTAATAATTATTCTAGCTTTGAGCTGCAGCTGTTTGTGATCGACTTCATCTGCCCCGTGCTGTGTGCCACAGTCTATCGCCCACCTAAATTTAATAAGGACTTTCTACAGGAATTTTCTGAATTTCTGTCTGATTTTATCCCAAAGTTTGATAGTTTGTTGATCTGTGGGGACTTTAATATTCATGTTTGTTGTGCAACAAACCAAATGGCTAATGAGTTTAAACAGCTTTTGGACTCCTTTGGCCTCACTCAGTCTGTTAATGCACCAACACATGACCATGGCCACACTCTGGACCTAGTCGTCTCTCGTGAGCTTTCTGTTTCCCTCAGAGAAATTGTAGACACGGCTATATCTGATCACCTCCCCATTATCTTTGACTTTGCTGCCCCCCCCACCTGCCAATAAGCCTGTTTCTTCAGCCCTCAGACGCCGCATCTTCAGTCCATTAACAGCTGGAGAGTTTGCTGCTGCCTTCAGGGACTCTCAGCTACATACTGTCACTAGGCTGGTTCCTCCTCTCTGTCCAGACAGCCTACTCTCCACCTTCCATTCTACATGTACTGAGATTCTGGACTCTGTTGCCCCTTTTCGGCAAAAAAACACTAAAACCAAGTCTGATCCCTGGTTGAACGACCACACCCGGCTGCTCAGACAACAATGTAGACAGGCTGAACGGTAGTGGAAAAAAGACAGATTGCATGTTTCCCTGGGTTGGTTGAGGGACAGATTGGACACCTATCAGAGAGCCCTGAAGGAGGCCAAGTCCAAATATCTGTCCTCCATTATAACCAACAGCTCTCACCAACCAAGACTCTTATTTAAAACCATTGACTCTGTTATTAACCCACGCCCCACTATTCTGTCTGATGCCACCACTACAACATGTGAAGAGTTTGTCTCATTGTTCTCTGACAAAGTGGCATCTATCAGGAAGAACATCAGCAGCTCAGGGATGTCTTCTGAGGATGTACATGGTCCTCCTGCACAGACTGCCGTTTTTGAGCGGTTTGAGACCATTTCTCTGGTGTCTCTTACCAAGGTGGTTAGTGGCATGAAACCCACTAACTGTCCCCTAGATGTCATCCCAGCCACGTTTTTAAAAGAGGTTTTTAATTCTGTTGGGTCAAGTTTGCTTGTTTTTATAAACACCTGTCTTAACTTAGGATCTGTCCCAGCTGCCTTCAAACATGCTGTGGTTAGACCCCTCCTAAAAAACCTCATCTCGACCCGTCTGTGCTGTCCAATTTTAGGCCTCTCTCACACTTGCCCTTTCTTTCCAAGGTTTTAGAAAAAGTTGTTTTTACTCAGTTACAAACTTTCCTAGAGATGAACTCTGTTCTTGATAAATTCCAGTCTGGTTTTAGATCCCGACATAGCACTGAGTCGGCGCTGTCAAAGGTGCACAACGACATTGCCCTGTCTGTTGATGCTGGGAATCCTGCTGTGTTGGTGCTGCTGGACCTCACAGCGGCCTTTGATACACACACCAACATTGCACACTGTCGCAGCAAACTTCGGCTCTCTGGCCCCCTTTTTTAAACCTGATGTCAAAAATCTTGGGGTCATATTCGACTGTGGACTCAAATTCGACAAATAGATTAGCTCTGTCATTAGGACGAGCTTCTTTCAGCTCCGTCTTCTGGCTAAAGTGAAGCCTTTTTTAGGTCAGCAGGATCTTGAGAAAGCGATCCATGCTTTCATCAGCACAAGACTGGACTACTGCAACGCACTTTACGTTGGCCTCAGTCAGACCTCAATTTCGCATCTGCAGCTGGTCCAGAACGCTGCATCCCCGTTTTTAACAAACACGCCCAGACGTGAGCACGTCACCCCGGTGCTGTCGTCACTCCACTGACTTCCAGTTCGTGTTAGAATCGATTTTAAAATCTTAGTATTTGTTTTTAATGCCATTAACGGCCTTGCTCCATCGTAGCTGTCGGAGCTTTTAACTATCCGCAATCACGGCAGGGCCCTGCGTTCCTCGGGACAGCTTCTGTTAGAAGTCCCACAGGCAAAATACAAACAGTGGGGCGAACGCTGTTTCTCCGTCGCTGCTCCCAGACTGTGGAACAAACTGCCCACTGATATTCGCACCACTACTGAAGCGACTTCAGTAGTGGTGCGAATATCAGCCTTTTTAAATCGAAATCGAAATTGAAAACTCATTTCTTTAGACAGGCATTCAACACCGACTAGGGCAGTCTTGTATTTATTTTCATTTTATGCATATTTAGTTCTTGTTGACTCCCATTTTATGTACTTTTAAAGGCTTTTAGCACTCTGCAGCACTGAAGCACTTTCTTATAGAGTTTTTATTTTGTGTTTACTTTGTGTTTATGTTCTGTGTTTATGCTGTGTTCTTAAGTATCATTTTATTGTAAAGCACTTTGGGAGCCTGTGGGCTATTGTAAAGCGCTATATAAATAAACTTTGATTGATTTGAATGGCCCACAATAGTGAATCCTATATGTCACATTATAGGATTTGTCACGCCGTAAACTTGGTTGGACCCAAAAAGGCAGACAAGCAGGGTGGTGTCAAAAAGGAAGTCCTTTAATAGTTTGTTCACCACAGCAAGAAAGAAGAAAAAAGGGGTAACAACAAAAATCTATGGTGCAGGGCAAACAGTAACAAAATAGCACCACGAAGGAAGGGAACCAAACATGAAGACTACCAAACTCCAAAGGGGAGGGCTAACTGGGAGAAGCTACCGAACTGGCAGGAAGGCAATAAAACAAGACAGTATATATCTACCGTGTAAGTTAAGGATGAAGACGGGCAGCATGAATGCGTCTGGAAAGATGACGATGGCTTGTGGCGTGAGTCCATGAAGGTCAATCAAACGACGCCTTCCTGCTGCCACAGGTGTGAATATAAAGAGGCAGCTCTGATGAGGAACACCTGTGGCTCGTTCGGTAGCTTCACCCATCAAGGTGGCCCTACAATGAGAAACACCTGGGAAACCAAACCCAAAACAAACAGAGACCAATAAGTAGCTCACCTGCAGCGCCAGAGTGGTGTCACTGCAAAGCGTGACAGGATTCACTATTGTGGGCCATTTGTATAGAGAAATAATAGTTACACCAAGCAGTTAGTCTAGTCGAGTCTTCCATTCACATAGAACACAAAAAAGGGTCAAAGTTAAAACATATAATATGTAATATTAATTTTAGATACATTTTTATTATTTGACATTGTTCTTAAATAAACAAAGGATTGTAAGGAAAAAGTGTTTTTTAACAAAGCGATTTCCTTTTTGAGTCGTAATAAAATAGAAAGTGCTTCTCTGTGTGACAAAGGAGATATTGCGTCATCATCAACGTTTCAAGGATGCGCCTTTTTCTGCTTAAACTCCACTAATCAGAGCCAGAGATAGTGTCGGCCAATCAGAAAAAGTCGATGGCACAGTAACATTTGCATAAACGCTTCTATAAGAGCACTGGTTGTCTAAGGAAAGCCACACTCGCATCAGAAAGTGTAGTCTGATCGCATAGCAATGCCTGAACCAGCCAAGTCTGCGCCCAAGAAGGGCTCCAAGAAGGCTGTTACCAAGGCTCCCGGCAAGGGCGGCAAGAAGAGAAAGAGTCGCAGGAAGGACAGTTATGCAATCTACGTGTACAAGGTGCTCAAACAGGTGCACCCTGACACCAGCATCTCTTCCAAGGCCATGAGCATTATGAACTCCTTTGTCAACGACATTTTTGAGTGCATTGCTTCTGAGGCATCTCGTCTGGCTCATTACAACAAACACTCCACCATTACGTCCAGGGAGATCCAGACCGCCGTGCGTCTTCTGCTACCCGGAGAGCTGGCTAAGCACGCTGTGTCTGAGGGCACAAAGGCTGTCACCAAATACACAAGCTCCAAGTAAACTACTCCAGTAGAAACAGCATCATGCTACCCAACGGCTCTTTTAAGAGCCACGCACTTCCTCTTAAAAGCAAGCTAGTAGCTACCCTGAATGTTGTGTTGTTAGCTAGATTGTGCTAGCTAGCCGGCGAATGGCTGGGGCCATTTAGGGTACTATGGCCTGTAAGGGTAAAATAATGTGAAATGCTTTCATGCCAAGAACTGGGAGGTGGGATTTATGCTCTTTGAGGTGAGCTGGATCTTGATGAGCTGTTCCGTTCAAAGAGCTGTTACTATAATAATGAGCCATTTTATTTCAGTTTTAAGAAGCCAGCGTGATGTCGTTTTAACTTGGAAATCACTAGAATGAATGAATTTAGATTTCACTCCAATATGTATGAGTTTGAATTATTGTCAAATATTATTATCCATAGGGTGGCACCATAACACTCTGCTTTGACAGTGACGTCACTATTTTTGAATTACCCTTTGCGTCAATTCTGTGTTTGAACCATTCAATTTTTTACCATTCCATTTTCCTCCGCTTATCCAGGTCCGGGTCACGGGGGCAGCAGTCTCAGTAGGGAAGCCCAGACTTCCCGGTCCCCGACCACCTCCTCCAGCTCCACCGGGAGGACACCAAGGCGTTCCCATGCCAGCTGTGAGACATAATCCCTCCAGCGTGTCCTAGGTCTTCCCCGGGGCCTTCTCCTGGCTGGGCATGCCCGAAACACCTCACCAGGGAGGCCTCCGGGAGGCATCCGGACTAGATGCCCGAGCCACCTCAGCTGGCTCCTCTCGATCTGAAGGAGCAGTGGCTCTACTCTGAGCTCCTCCCGGATCACCGAGCTCTTCACCCTGTCTCTTAGGGTGAGTCCCGCTACCCTACGAAGAAAACTCATTTCAGCCGCTTGTATCCGCGATCTCGTTCTTTCGGTCATGACCCAAAGCTCATGACCATAGGTGAGGGTGGGAACATAGATCGAACGGTAAATTGAGAGCTTTGCCTTCCGGCTCAGCTCTCTCTTCACCACGACGGTCCGGTACAGCGACCGCATTACTGCAGACGCTGCGCCGATCCGCCTATCGACCTCAAGCTCCAACCTTCCCTCACTCGTGAACAAGACCCCGAGATACTTAAACTCCTCCACCTGGGGCAGGACCTCATTCCCAACCCGGAGGGAGCAATCCACCCTTTTCCGACTGAGAACCATGGCCTCGGATTTGCAGGTGCTGAGTCTCATCCCAGAAGCTTCACACTCAGATGCAAACCGTCCCAGTAAACGCTGCAGGTCACAGCCCGATGAGGCCATCAGGACCACATCGTCTGCAAATAGCAGAGATGAGATCCTAGTGCCCCCAAACTAGACTCCCTCGACACCTTGGCTGCGCCTAGAAATTCTGTCCATGAAAATTATAAACAGAATCGGTGACAAAGGGCAGCCTTGGTGGAGGCCAACGTTCACCGGAAACAGGCTTGACTTACTACTGGCAATGCGAACCAGGCTCCTGCTCCGGTTGTACAAGGACTGAATGGCACGTCAATGGAACGCCACCAATCCCATACTCCCGGAGCACCCCCCACAGGACACCGCGAGGGACACGGTCGAATGCCTTTTCCAGGTCCACAAAGCACATGTAGACCGGTTGGGCAAACTCCCAAGTACCCTCCAGGACCCTTGCAAGGGTGTAGAGCTGGTCCAGTGTTCCGCGACCAGGACGAAAACCACATTGCACCTCCTGTAGCCAAGGTTCGATTAACGGTTGTACCCTTCTCTCCAGCACCCTGGAATAGACTTTCCCAGGGAGGCTGAGAAGTGTGATCCTCCTATAGTTGGAACACACCCTCCGGTCACCCTTCTTGAAAAGGGGGACCACCACCCCAGTCTGCCAATCCAGAGGTACTGTTCCTGACTTCCACGCAATGTTGAAGAGACGTGTCAGCCAAGACAGTCCCGCAAAATCCAGAGCCTTGAGGAATTCAGGGTGAAACTCGTCCACCCCCGGAGCTTTGCCACTGGGGAGCATTTTGACTACCCCAGATACCTCAGCCACGGTGATGGAACTGTCCGCGTTCGTGTCCTCAGTCTCTGCTTCCTCTATGGAAGGTATGTCAGTGGGATTGAGAAGGGCCTCAAAGTATTCCTTCCACCGCCCAACTATATCCTCAGTCGAGGTCAGCAGGCCCCCGTCCCCACTGTAAACAGTGTGGACTGGGCACTGCTTCCCCTTTCTGAGGCGCCGGACGGTTTGCCAGAACCTCTTGGAGGCCAACCGAAAGTCGTGTTCCATGGCCTCACCGAACTCCTCCCACACCCGAGTTTTTGCCTCGACCACCGCCGAAGCCGCGTGCCGCTTGGCCTGCCGGTACCCGTCAGCTGCTTCAGGAGTCCCACAAGCCATCCATGCTCGATAGGACTCCTTCTTCAGCTTGACGGCAGCCTGGACCTCTGGTGTCCACCATCGGGTTCGGGGCTTGCCGCCACGACTGGCACCGACCACCTTGCGGCCGCAGCTCCGATCGGCTGCCTCAGCAATGGAGGCACGGAATAGAGCCCATTCGGACTCGATATCCTCGTCCTCCCTCGAGATGCAGGAGAAGCTCTGCCGGAGGTGAGAGCTGAAGACTCGACGAACAGGAGACTCTGCCAAACATTCCCAGCACACCCTCACTACACGTTTGGGTCTCCCGGGTCTGTCCGGCATCCTCCCCCGCCATCTAAACCAACACATCACCAGGTGGTGATCAGTTGACAGCTCAGCCCCTCTCTTTACCCGTGTGTCCAGAACATGCAGACGCAGGTCTGATGATACGACTACAAAGTCGATCATAGACCTGCGGCCTAGGGTGTCCTGGTGCCATGTGCACTTATGAACATCCTTATGTTGGAACATGGTGTTTGTGATGGACAAACTGTGGTTCGCACAGAAGTCTAACAACATCACACCGCACGGGTTCAGATCGGGGAGGCCGTTCCTCCCAATCACGCCCCTCCAGGTCACACTGTCATTGCCCACATGGGCGTTGAAGTCTCTCAGTTAAACGACAGAGTCACCAGTTGGGGTGCTCTCCAGCACCCCTCTGATGGACTCCAGGAAGGCTGGGTACTCTGAACTGCCGCTTGGCGCGTACGCACGACAGTCAGGACCCTTTCCCCAACCCGAAGGCGTAGGGAAATGACCCTCTCGTTCACCGGGGATGACTCCAACACAGAGGCACCGAGCCGGGGGGCTATTAATAAGCCCACACCAGCTCGCCGCCTCTCCCCTGCAGCAACTCCAGAGTAGAACAAGGTCCAGCCCCTCTCGAGGAGTTTGGATCCAGAACCCAAACCGTGGGTCGAGGTGAGTCCGACTATATCTAGTCGGAATGTCTCAACCTCTCCCACAAGTTCGAGCTCCTTCCCCGCCAGAGAAGTGACGTTCCATGTCCCAAGAACCAGATTTGGCCGCCGAAGACCAGGTCGCCTAGGTGCCCGCCCTCGACCGCCACCCAAAATGCAATGCACCGGACCCTTATGCTTGCCCCCGCAGGTGGTGGGTCTACGGGGGGGAGATCCCGTGTGGCTTCTTCGGGCTGAGCCCGGTCGGGTCCCACGGGTTAAAGCTCGACCACCAGACGCTCGCCTGCGAGCCCCTCCCCCAGGCCTGGCTCCAGGGTGAGGCCCCGGTATCCCACTCCCATAACTCCTAAGATCACTCGGGCACACAAAGCCCTCCACCACGGTAAGGTGGTGATTCACGGCGGGGCTTAAACCATGGTGTTTAAACCATGACTTGAAAATGTATAAACATAAAAAAAACAAAGCATTTATTGCAAAGATTTCCATAAACAATATTGTTCATAATAAATAACAAAACTACTCTCTGAATGACTCCTCATTCCAACCGCTCGCTGCTGTTGCTGCTCTCCAAGGCAGGGGGCATTCATGTTTTTGTTTAGTTTTTTTTTTACTGGCACGCTCGCTGGAAGGCACCGTGCGCAACGTGGCGTGATGCTATTTGCATATTTAATAAGCACTGCACAGCTGTGCTGCGCTCCTCCAGTACAACTAACTAGGAACAAAAGAACGGTTCCTATCGTTCATGTTAATGAGCCCTTTCAAAAGTTCGTGAACGTCACAACACTAAACTGAAAGGTTTGTGAGGGTCTGAATAAAAAGTTAACCCAAAAGGTGTAAAATGACATTTGAGGTTACTCTTACCAATTTGCCCTCAACACAAATGAAGGTAGTAATTACATGTCATGAAAAGCAGGGGTGTGATTTCAGTATCTATCCAATAGCAACGAGGAAAAGGCTTCTTGAGATGTCATCTGTACTTCTGTGAAGAAGGTGTCGGACGTTTCGCTCCTCATCCGAAGAGCTTCGTCAGCGAACTAATAAGTGCTGGTAGCCTAGGCCTTAGGCGGAATTGGTGTGCCAACACCCTCCTCCTATTGGTTCCTTACACTAAGACTGGGAGGAGTGGTGGTCTAATCCTCTATTGTTCGGGCTCGGCCCTGGCTCCACCTCATTTGCAAGACTAAGAGCTGTGGGTTTTGGTCTCAGTAACCTGCTGAACACAGGGTCTAAATTAAACCTCAAACCACCATTCCGATTCAATGATGGGTTCTGTTGTTTGACAAAAATAGCTTCCTTTACTCCTCTTTCAAACCATCTGTTTTCTTTGGCCGAACAATAGATGCTAACAAGCCAGTATCAGAGTCGTTCATACCCAACTACAGGGAGCTACACTTCCCTTTGATCGGAGGTGCTAATGTATGTATGTATGTATGTATGTATGTATGTACTTTATTTATCCCACAGCGGGGAAATTTACTTGTTACAGCAGCAAGCAAGCAAGATACGCAAGTAAAGAGTACAGTGTAAAGGATGCATAGTGACTACAACATGGTTCAGGTGGTGCAGGTGTTGTAGAGCCTGACAGCGGTCGGTATGAAGGACCTGCGGAACCTCTCCTTCTTACACCGTGGGTGTAACAGTCTGCTGCTGAAGGAGCTGCTAAGGGAAACAACAGTGTCATGTAGCGGGTGGAGAGGTGTTGTCCATGATGGACGTCAGCTTAGCCAACATCCTTCTCTCCCCCACTTCCTCCACGGAGTCCAGAGGACCGTCCAGGACAGAGCTCGCTCTAAAAGTAGTTTCACAAGTGCCAACAGTTTGTCAGTACACGGGGACAGACCCTACTGCTTGACTCCCCACGGTTCTCATGGTGCATTTAAGTACCCCTTCCTGCTCGGGAGAGCCCAGTTTTTTCGAAACCTGGTAATTGTGGACGACGACAAAAAAGCAAAGATCATGGAAGAAGTAGCTCCAGCTCCAGCCACCACCCCGACTAAAGCGGCCAAGAAGAAGAGCAACAAGCCCAGGAAGCCCGGAGCCAGCGTCAGCGAGCTGAATGTCAAGGCTGTGGCCGCGTCCAAAGAGCGTAAAGGCGTCTCTCTGGCCGCCCTCAAGAACTCTCTGGCTGCCTGCGGCAACGATGTGGACAAGAACAAGGGCCGCGTCAAGCTCGCCGTCAAGAGCCTGGTCACTAAGGGGACTTTGGTCCAGACCAAGGGCACCGGCGCCTCCGGGTCTTTCAAGATGAACACGAAGAGCGAAGCCAAGCCCAAAGCCGCCGCTAAGGTTAAGAGGGTCAAGAAGCCAGCAGCGAAGACGCCTGTAGTGAATGAAGGCATCAGCACCCAAGAAAGCTGCAGCCAAGAAGCCCGCCGCCAAGAAATCCCCCAAGAAGCCCGCTAAGAAGGCGACAACTCCCAAGAAGGCAGCAAAGAAACCCATCAAGAGCTCCAAGAAGGCGGCCAAGAAAGTACCCAAGTCCCTAGCTAAGAAGGCACCCAAGAAGAAGTGATTCTGTTCAACATTTCCTTTCAAAAAGACTCTTTTAAGAGCCACCACATCACCTTCAAAGAGCAACATTTCTCCTTGTGATATACTTGTATTGTATATATGTATGCCACCCTAAACATACAGGCCCGTTCTAGCTGGGATGTGACAAATCCTCGCATGTCCACGACAGTATAGTTCCTCTCAACAAATCAACCCAAATAGGTAGACAGTCTGCGGCAATGTGCTGTGTCGCCACCAAGTGGCGCCAGAGTCCACATCGTAACAAGCACTTTACTGCACTACAACACTTGGACACGAATGACGTGTTACCTCTGTGGTCGTTGTTCTTACACAAATGTGTCACCTTATAAAGCTCCTTCACCACATGTAAGCAATCCTACTCTAAGTTATATGGTTTACATTATACATTTGTCAATATGTCTTCTGAGAAAGCTCGCTTACTGTTAGAGTCTACTCATGTGAACATCCATCCATCCATCCATTTTCTATACCGCTTCTTCTCATTAGGGTCGCGGGGGCATGCTGGAGCCTATCCCAGCTGACTTCGGGCGACAGGCGGGGTACACCCTGGACTGGTCGCCAGCCAATCGCAGGGCACATATAGACAAACAATCATTCACACTCACATTCACACCTATGGGCAATTTAGAGTCACCAATTAACCTCACCTGCATGTTTTTGGAATGTGGGAAGAAGCCGGAGTACCCGGAGAAAACCCACGCGCACACGGGGACCACCGTGCGGACCCTCATGTGAACATATGTCTTTAAATTCTAAGGGCTTTCAGAAGTCGTTGGGCGGTTGTTGTTGATGATTGGCTTATTTCAAATTCCTTTCCTCCAGTGGGTGAGCAGCTTTTGCGCGGCCGACTCCTAACGGACCAATCAGCGCTGCATTGTCTCTTTAAGAGGCGCCGCTGGCTGCTGCAGGTTAGCACACTTGTCGAACGCAAAACATAGCGGGACATGGCAAGAACCAAGCAGACAGCACGTAAGTCCACTGGAGGCAAAGCCCCCAGGAAGCAGCTGGCCACCAAGGCCGCCCGGAAGAGCGCCCCTGCCACCGGAGGCGTTACAGGCCCGGTACCGTGGCTCTCAGGGAGATCCGTCGCGACCAAAAGTCCACCGAGCTGCTCATCTGCAAGATGCCCTTCCAGCGTCTGGTCAGAGAGATCGCGCAGGACTTCAAGACCGACTTGCGCTTCCAGAGCTCGGCCGTCATGGCTCTGCAGGAGTCGAGCGAGGCTTACCTGGTCGGGCTGTTCGAGGACACCAACCTGTGCGCCATCCACGCCAAGCGAGTCACCATCATGCCCAAAGACATCCAGCTGGCCCGTCGTATCCGCGGAGAGAGAGCCTAAACTTTTAACCTTCTCGACAACTACAACGGCTCTTTTAAGAGCCACCACGCTTTCTACTAAACTTACAATTCTTTTATTCATAAAACTATGTACTGTATACTGTACATTTGGAGGGGGGAATAGACGCTGCCATTTTTTGGAATACTTGTGGCACCATGTCGGGCCTTTGTTGCCAATATTGATGCCAAAACCAATACTTATGACTGGGGGGTGCAAACAATTGATATTTATACCTGTGGTTAAGCTCTAATTAAAATGGTAAATAATAAAAATTCATCAGTTCTTGTGATGTGATACCACTGATTTAATTTCCAATCCAATACTGAGTAAGACTCAGGCTGGTATCGGCAATACTAATACTTCATGTAAATTCACCTAATGGTTATGGTAAATGTTAGATGGTAATTTATTTTATATCATAGCATAAATAATACATGACACTTAATGTATTAAATAAAATATCAACTTCTTCATTGAATAATTTGATTTAGTTCAACCCCTGAAGTACATTGAGGTTAGCGGGGTCAAGTCCGGACTGTCCAGCAAGCGTTCAGCACAGCTCTTAAGGCTGAGGGAGTGAGGTTTCACCAGCGTACACTTACGTAGCCACACTGGCTGGTATCCGTTACATCATCATGTTGACATATGCACACCTTATCAAATATGGGCACCGCTCACAGGTCACATGACCACAGAAGCCGCACATAAAGCAAAAAGTAGTGAACATTGACTGATTGCACTTACAGAACAACACACTCATCTCATGTTTCTTTTATGTCAACAATCACTGTTGCTATGACACCAGGAACCTCAGGCGCGTGTGGACAGTTCATCACTTCAGTCTTTCTTTTGTGGGGAGTTGAAAAGGGGGCGGCCCCAGGTACAGTGCAGTGTGTTGATAGAACAGGACAAACGTGTTGGACTGATTGGCATCTAATGCTGGGAGGTCACACTATGATGTCATGGTGCTACTTACACAGCTGACCCCCCCTTATACACAGAAACCTTGCGAACGCGTAAACTGGACGACATCGCTTTCCAGTTGTCCAAAAACATGAGGATGTAGAGGAATGACAAGCTAAATAATCCAATCATGCTGAAGTCTGATGTGGCTCTCACACACACGCACACACACACATGCACACCTGAACATCAAGCAGCACAATTCAGTCTCTTCGTCCCGAGTGGGCGGAGCTTCAGAACTGCACTGCACTGGGTGGGATGTCAAACATGGAGGCGTCGAACTGCTGCCCTTTAAACGGCGAGCCCTCAGCATCCCAGCCCTTCTTCAGCATCTCATGCACCTTCTGCACAGACAATGAAGAGTTAGTGGCCGGACCACAGCGCCAACCAGTGGGGAGTTGACGCACCGCACCCAGCCACTTCATTGGGTACACTATCTAATGCCATCCAGTACAAAACTAGCAATGATCCGTTGATTTCGTTTTACAAGGATGTTTTTCATGCGAGCCACTAGGGGGCGTCCTCACCATTTCGTGACTCTGCGGTTTGCCCTGCAGCTTCTGATGGTAGTCGAAGGTGAGACGATCCAGGACGGCGTGCTCATCCTCGTCCACGGTCGCCATGGATCGCTCGCGGTTGATTTGGTTCACATCGATTTCCTCCTCACCTTTGAGGACAGCTTTCCACCAAACCTCCGACATCTTGTTGAGTGACAGCTGGACATCAGAGAGAGAGAAATAGCGTTCATTGGTCACACGCTCACTGGCTGAAAGGTGAAAGCTAACAGAGCGAGCTGAGGTGTACTAACAACGACACAGTTGCTGGGTTCGAGGCTCCACAGGGAATTTTCTGTGTTGATCTTATGTGTGAACTCTCCCTCCATCAGCGTCTCCTCTTGCAGCCCCGCCCTCACACAAACACGCACGCTGTTGCTGTGCAGCGTGACGCTCACCTGGCCGGCCGACACACAAAGACATGAAAGGTCCAAACTTCACCACTAGAGAGCGCCGCCATGTGGGACACTCACCTGTCGGCCCTTGACCACCGACTTGGGCACAGACACGCGGACCTCCACGTCGGTGTAGTCCTGAGACCACTTGTACTTCTCCCTCACGGCACCATTGTAACTGTCCGAATCGGGCTTGAGCATCTGCGGACTACACCTGCAAGCACACAAATCCTTCAAGACTCCTTCGTCACCTCAGTGGACCCTCAAACACCACAAAAGCAAATGAATATGAAATATGATCTCTTTCAATGACAACATGACTGACAGATGAAAACTCACTCTGCTGCGTTGGAGGCAGCCGCCTGGTCCCCCTGAGTCAGTGGACCAGTGCTACCACTGGCGGGTCGGGGTTCAGGCCCAGGAACGGGATCCGAAGAGGAGCTGGCCTCTGTCAGACTCACCTGCTGAGGCTCAGAGGTGACCTCCAGTTCTTGGACCGCCAGAGGAACGGTTCTGGTCTCCTCCTGTCTCCTCTGTAGCTCACGATTGTGTTCGGCCATCTTCTCAAACAATTTGTAAGTCTGAAGTGAGAAGACGACACTGGGTCAAACGGACTGCTTCACTCACTGCTACTTTCATGTTCTGTACTGCACTGATAGAACCCAGCCTCTGGTTCTCTTCATCATAAGAAAAGAGAGACTGAATGAACATACTACAAGGAACAGACACTTGATCTGCTCACCACCTAGAAAGATCGTCATTATCAACATGTACCTAATGCAATGGCCAAAGACAAATATAAATAAACGTACAGTATCTTGCGATAGCAAAGTCTTCAATGTTGCTGAAAAAGCTAAGAGACAAGATGAGTATAAATAGTGTACCACTAAGTCGTTAGGTCAAGTTGATGTATTTCTAAGAAATAGCATTGCGAGATAGCTTAGCTACAGGGCTCCACCTTGACAACCATCTTTTCAGCGACACCAGGCGGGAAGCCCATCTTGTCACTGGGACTGGAAAGAAGGCGATAAAAGTCCGTCTTTCGGTACAAAAATCCAAAATAGACTTGAAGAAAGTCCTGGATGTTGCCAACGTGCTGCAGGATGCCCAGCAGAGCGTTGTCGTACATTTCTGACATCTCCAGCGGCGACGACATGACAATGTTTCCTTTTCGAGCCGTCAAACTAACTTTAAAGTCGATCAGCAAGACGGATAAAGTATTTTTAAAATGATTTTTGGGATGAACACTCAGTGTTTAGGCCAGAAAGTATGTAGGTATTTGTTGTCTGGGATCTTCCTTCCAGAACAATGTCGCACATCCGGTTGAGCACTTTCAAAACAATTACAAGTCCCTTTTCGGAAAACAAAAAGTGTGGCACAAATAAACTGCAAAGCTGTGAAAAAACACAAAAAATCCATATAATTAATGTATGTTCTAATAAAACCATTAATTCGGTAATACGTGGGATGTCACGGTCTTCTAGTATAATAAATAACATCTATGAAGATATTATTTTGTCTATATCCGGTTGTTACATTTTTAGTCGACTGTCGGGAACAACGTATTAGCTAGCAATAAATAGTTCCATTTAGACTTGTACATTTATTTAAAAAATACACATACATTATTATTTTCTTTTTTATTATTCCTTAAATGCTCTGTGGTTGTTCCGCAGTGCATGAAATCCAAACCTTTACAGAGATCATAAAAAAGGAGCTGTGATGAAAACAGTGTTCCTGGGTAGCTCTTGGTTGGTTGATTTTGGATGGTAACTCCGGTTTGGTTTTCGTACTTCCGGTTGGCTGGTGACGGGAGGAGGCGGAAGTGACTGTCGAATGCTCGAGGCGCCAAAATTGAAGCGCGAAAAGTGCGAGATAAGGAATACAATAAGTATTGAATATACAGTTGAGAGATTTGATATCTGGACTGGAGGTGGGTTGTGGGAAGTGGACTGCATAGGTCTCGGCCGACGGCCTATATGGGCCCGGTACGACGAGACCGGTGCGCCACGACCTCCAACAAACCAAAAGAGATACGAAGAGCTGGTGGCGGTGGAGCGGAGGGAGCTGAAGTGCGAGTGCAACCAAACTGTACCGTGAGTGTAACAATGGGCTGTAGCTCAGATGATGTTAGCGACGAAGGGGCAGAGGAGATGGAGTACACACAGGTTAAAATAGCAAGGAAACAGTCATGGTCAGAAGCAAGCAGCGGGAAAGATCATGATGGAAGACAAACAAAGAAAAAAATACGAGCTAAAACAAATGGCAAAGAAGAGTCAGATGAAGAATACAAAGTTCTTATTACAATGAGCAAAGATAAAGGACATTTTCACCCAGTTCATCTGACTAAAGCAATTGAAAAAGAAATAGGGAAAGTTAAATACGCCAAAATGCTCAATAACAGAAGAATATTAATATCGACAGCAAATAAAAGACAGCAAGAAAACATTATGAGATTGAAGTACCTTGATGGAGGAGAAATAAAAGTACACATACCAGGAGAGGCAGCAGTAATAAGAGGAGTTATATCAAACGTACCGTTGGAAATGTCCATGGATGAGGTGAAGAGAGAAATAAGAGGTGGCAAAATAACAGAAGCTAGACGACTCCAAACCAGCAGAGGAGGAGTAAAAAGTGACAGTTTGTCTGTATTACTTGTATTTGAAAAGACAATACCGACAGACATACGTATAGGATGTATGAATTTTAGGGTGAGGGAGTACATTCCTCAACCACTAAGATGTTACAAATGTCAGAGAATGGGACACACGGCACAGCAATGTCAGTGGAGGCAAAGGTGTGCAAAGTGTGGTGGAGAACATGACTATGGGAAGTGTGCTAGCGATGCTAAACTAAGATGTTGCAATTGTGGAGGAGAACATAGTGCCGCATATGGCGGCTGTGAAGTGCAAAGACATGCCAAAGAAGTGCAAAAATACAAAAGAGAAAATAAGGTATCATATGCTGAAGCAGTAAAGAATATAGGTATGTGTGTAATTAAGCAAAATAAACCAGTAGAGAATCAGGAAACTCATATAGACCAGACAGGACAAGTAGTAGGGCTTCCTCAGAGAACAGACCATAGAAGATCTCAATCAGAATGGAATGCTCCTCAACAGAAATGTAATCATAAGTGTGCAATTGAAGAAGACACATTAGTAGTAAATAAAAAGAACTTTGTAGCTTTTATATGTAAAGTCATCAATGTGGCCACGAGGCAGGAAAGGAAAAGTGACAGGATCAAAACGGTTGTGGAAGCGGCAGAACAATATTTAAACATCAAAGACGTGAAAGCAGAAGAAATACATAGTATGTTGACTATACATAATGATGCAGGACCTCAGAACGGTAATTAAAATCACAATGGTACTCCACATCCTACAATGGAATGCAAGAAGTTTAATAGCAAATGGACAAGAACTTAAGAAATATATAACAGAAAGTAGGAAAAGACCTGATATTATATGTGTGCAAGAAACGTGGCTTAGACCACAGCTGGATTATGTGTTGAATGGCTATGAATCAGTGCGATTCGATCGAAAAGAAAACCAAGGGGGAGGGTGTGCAACATTTGTGAGGGATGGAATAATATATAATAGAATAACAACAGCAAATGAAATAGAATGTGTGATTGTTGAAATACATCAAGCAAATACAAATATAATCATTATTAATATATATAACCCCTGTAAACTACTAGATGTTGAAACAATGGAGAAGATAATAAGGAGGCATGGTGGTAGAGAGATCTGGTGTGGGGACTTTAATGCACATAATAGTTTATGGGGAAGTAAGCAAACAGATCACAATGGAATAGTAGTAGAAGAACTCATGGATATCAGACAGTTAGTATGCTTAAACAAGGGAAATGGAACAAGAATAGATATACGGTCAAATACAATGTCATGCATTGATTTAACTCTGGTCTCACATAGCTTGGCAAGTTCCTGTGAATGGTATGTAAATGAAACCACAAGTATAGGAAGTGACCATTTTCCGATAAGTTGTACAATAAACGCAGAAGTAGATATCAAAGAAAGACACAGACATAAAAAGTGGTGCTTTTCAAAAGCGGATTGGAGAAAATTCAGGGAGGAATGTAGTAAAGCAGCAAATTCAATATCAATGGAAGGTGGCATAGAGGAATGCACAGTTAAGATGACAAATAAGATCATAGAGGCAGCAATGAAAAGTATACCGTGTAAGTCAATTGGAGGGGAAAGGAAAATGGTTCCATGGTGGAATGAAAAGTGCACAACAGCTGTAAAAGAAAGAAATTGCGCATTAAGAAGGTTAAGGAAGAACCTCAGCCAAGAAAATGTAATAAATTATCAGAGGAAAAAAGCTATAGCCCGAAGAGTAATTAAAAACAGTAAACAAAACGCATGGAGGGATTATTGCTCTGCCATAGGAAGGGAAATTAAGATAGGAGATGTATGGTCAATGTTAAAGAAGATGAGTGGGAAAAACGTGTTTACTAAAATACCTATATTAGAAGATAAGGGAACAATGTATGTGACTGATAAAGAAAAAGCAAATGTGCTGGGGAAAAAGTTTGCAGGGGTGCATAGTGGAGACCATCTGGATGAAAATCATAGACGAGGGAAGGAGAGGATGATAAAAAAGAATAGGGATGTGTTACTAAAACAGGATAGTGAGGAGAGTGTGATGGATGTTGAAATTAATATCAATGAATTGCTAATAGTATTAAATAAAAGTAAAGATACTGCAACAGGAGAAGACCAATTGAGTTATATTATGTTCCAGAACTTACCAGAAAATATGTTGGGAAAAATATTATATTTATTTAACAAAATATGGGAAGAAGGGAAAATACCAAAGCAATGGAAAAGTGCATTAATTTTACCATTTAATAAACCCGGTAAGGATCCAAAACACCCTGTGAATTATCGACCTATTGCTCTTACATCACATCTATGCAAATGGATGGAGAAAGTTCTAGTCAGAAGACTTAACTATTTCCTTGAAAGTCGAGAGTTACTTACAACTTATCAGTGTGGGTTTAGAAAAGGACGATCAACAATGGATGCTGTAGTTAGAGTAAGTAATGAAATAGAGAAAACCTTTAAAATGAAAGAGTTGATGAATATTGTATTCTTTGATATTGAAAAGGCTTATGATTCCATGTGGCGGGAGGGTTTATTGATTAAGATGAATAGGATGGGAATTAGAGGTAGGTTCTATAACTGGGTCCTTGATTTCATATCGAACAGAAAGTTCAAAGTTAAAGTAGGATCAGAGATGTCAGAAGAATACAGTATAGCAAATGGTATACCACAGGGGAGTGTAATTAGCCCAGTTTTGTTTAACATAATGATAAATGATATATTCATGAATCTGGATAGAAGGATTGGGTCGGCCCTATATGCAGATGATGGAGTGATTTGGGCAAGGGGACGAGATTCTATAAATGTGACAAGTAAAATGAAGGAAGCAATAAAGAAGATAGAACAATGGTCATATGACTGGGGATTTAAGCTATCACCCAATAAAACATGTTACATGACGATTACCCGGAAAAAAGGCATAAAAAATCAGAACCTGATGCTATATGGACAAAACATGATAAAAGTAGATCATTTTAAATATCTTGGTATGTGGCTAGATCAGAAAGGCACATGGAAGACCCATGTGGAAAAGGTAGAAGAGAAATGTAAGAGGATAATAAACTTAATGAGAGCTGTTACAGGTAAGGAGTGGGGAGCAGATAAACAGTCACTAATATATATATATAGAGCTTTGATGAGAGCAAATATAGATTATGGAAGTTTTGTATATGGAGCTGCAGCTAAAACACATTTAATGAAAATAGAAAGAAATATTCCCAAAGCATTTAGGATAAGTACAGGTGCAATCACATCAACACCAATGAAAGCAATGCAGGTTGAGTTAGGAGAAGTACCGTATGACCTGAGAAGAGATCAACTTATGTTGACATACTGGAGTAGACTTAAAGGATGTAGGCATGGACATCTGGCCAAGAATGTGATAGAGGAATGTTGGGAGTATAATACAACTAAAAGTAATAGCTTTGGGTGGGTAATTAAAGATAAAATAGATAAATATAACATAAAAAATATACATATTAATAATTCTACACCCATAAGCAATATTCCTATCTGGCTATTTCCGAAACCTGAAGTAGATATACATATAACAGAGTTAAAAAATAAATGGAAAGATAATGAAAAAGGACATAAGGCAAGTCAATATATTAAAAACAAATATTATGGTTACTTAGATATGTATACAGATGGATCAAAAAGCGAAGAAGGGAAGGTGGGGATTGGAATCTATGTACCAACAATGAATTATAGCATCATTAAAAGATTACCTGACCAGCTATCGGTTTATACAGCAGAAATGATGGCAATTATTATAGGCTTGCAATGGATAGAGGAAATAAAACCAGATAGAGTGGTATGCTGTGTGGACTCTCTGGCAGCATTATATAGTATTAAAAATATGGAATCAAGTCGAGAGGATTTATTATTAGAAATACATCAAAACTTATTCCAACTACATATGTTAAAAATAGACATAAGATTTTGCTGGGTGCCTGCACATGTAGGGGTGGAGGGGAATGAGGTGGCAGATAAAATGGCTAAAATGGGAATTAGAAGGAATGAAATGATAGATATACCTGCTGGTAAAGGCAAAGTAAAGGCAATAATCAAAAAACAAATGATGGAGAAATGGCAAAATAGGTGGGATGAGGGTAGTAGCGGGAGAAAGTATTATAAAGTACAAAAATCTATCAGCACACAAGGGGTGAAGAGAAAAAACAGAAAAGAGGAAATAGTGTTAACTAGGATGAGGTTCAATCACACCGGGTTAAATGACAAGATGTTTTTGACAGGGAAATGTAAATCAAAAGTATGTATGGAGTGCAAAAGTATAGAGAACGTAGAACACATATTACTACACTGCAAGAGATATAGGGAAGAACGTGTAACGTTAAGGAAAAGAATTAAGAAGATAGGAAGGGAATGGAGCATTGAGGGTATCTTAGGAACAGGTGGGGAGGGGGAAAGAGATATACAGAGGGCAGTGATAGAATATTTGAAGGACACAGGATTATATAATAGAATATAGATAAGTATTAGAATATTTTAGTATTATATTATATAGTATTATATAGTAATATATAGTATTATATAAGTATTATTATTAGGATTATTATTAGTAGTAGTATAAGTAGTCTCCTCACTATCTAAGATAGCATAAAGTAAGATACTGTATATGGCCCATGTTACATACTCCGGTACAGTAGGTGGCGGTATGCACCTTTTCAAGTCATGGTTGCAACCCGCCATTAAACTAAAAGAAGAAGAAGAAGAACAGTGTTCCTGCTAACAGCTAAACAAAGATGGCGGCGCCCTTGAGCAGCGCAGAGATCGGAAGGTTACTCGTGAGTAAAAAATATACATGTGTTTCGTGTTAAGATGTAACGTTTTGTACACAAGTGAGTTGTGTTTCACTCATCTTACGGTTGAGGTCTGGTAGGTGTTCAACAGTTGTTGTGTAGTTACTGTACGATGCTGTTGTATGTAATACTGTACTGACGTTAGGCATGTTAGTAGTGGCCTTGTCTATTTAATAAAGGTCACACCAATTAAACTGTGGTGTTGTTTGTTTTATCTACAGGCTGTCTTTAGCAAGCTTAATTGTTTGGGCATTTCTCCAGCAAGTAGATGTCTTCATGTCTCTGCAGTCTGCTGCAAGGTAAACAGACTGTGGGCAAATATTGGCACAGCATATATCTTCAGAAATGTTCTAAGAACCTCCTTCTTGAACATTCTGTAGAACCAAGCTGCTCGCGTGCGAGTAGGAAAAGGAGACCGACCTGTGACCTACGAGCGGGCCCTGAAACCTCATCACATCGGCCACCGTAAAGGATGGCTGTCCCAGCATACCAGTGAGTCTCTTCGTCCTGTTCTCAGTCGTACAAGCTCAGGTGTTTGGCTTCATATGTTCCACTTGCAGGTAACCTTAAAGGAGAAGAAGGAGCAGCAGATCGGGCAGTGGAGGACTCATTCATCAGGAGGTTCATGTTTGGGACCTTCCACGGCTGCCTGGCCAATGAGGTCGTAATCAAGAGGCGCGGCAACATGCTAACGGTGTGCGCCTTAATGCTACAAAAGCTTCCACCACACAAGTTCTACTTCTTAATTGGCTACTCAGAGTCGCTGTTGTCACACTTTTACAAGTGTCCCGTCAAGTTGGACATTCAGACGCTGCAGGACAAACAAGTCTACAAGTATTTCTAACCAAAGACTTTCACTTCCTGTTTTCTGTCACAAAATGCTGTGTGTCACCGCGTGATGTTTTGAAGGAACACGCACCAGGACCTTTGTGTACCTAATAAAAAGAATCCAAGGGTTACAAAGGCTTTTTATTGACTTTGTGAAAGTGAAATGTGACAGGACCAACATGAAACATCAGCATATGCTCATGTTTAAACATTCATGGTGCAAAACTACAACAAAAAGAAACCTCAACATGACAATTAAAAAAAAAAAATCATTGTAAAATAATTCACAAAATCTTATTTTTAGTGTGAGGCACAGAGACTATTGCAAAAATATCACAATAAAAGCAACAATGCTAAGCTAATGTGCAGCAAGCATCCTCAGCATGAAGACTGAATGGAAAAGTCTCCAAGTGCAACAGCTCAGTTACAACTGGAGGAATAAAATCTGACGGTGAGTTCAAGGACTCGAGCTTCGGCTCAGTCTGTGAAAGAAGTTAGGCTGCAGCGTGAAAAAGTGACGACACGATGACAGGAGGTTGGCAGGAATAAGGTCAGCCGTCTTTGGCATCCCGGATGACACCTAGGTGACGGAGCGACAGCCAACGCCCTGGCAGGACTGGAGCTTGATGAGCCGCTGATTCATGGTCTGTAGCATGTTCGGATCCACCTTCTTGACCACGTTCTCCAGCTGATGGGGGTCAGCGGTCAGGTTGTACACCTCCACGAAGGACTGTGGATGCAAGAGGCGGAGCTTCAGTTCTTGTTTTGTCAACTCTGAACTAAATCGTGACCAAGCTGAGGCGGCCATCTTGTTACCTCGCTGTCAGCAAACTCGCAGTACTGCAGGTCTTCCTGGCCGTCGAGCGTCCTGACGCAGGCGTACGTGTTGTTGAAGGCGTCTTCGCACACGCAGTCGGGGAAACATTGCTGAGGATGACAACATCCCTCCATCAATCCATCCACCATCAATCAATCAATCATAGCGGTGGACTCACGGACAGGCCGGGGCCCAGTTTGGGGCAGGCGGGCTCAGCGCTGGTTAGCCCCTCCCCCGTGTACTCCACCAGGAAAAACGCCCGTGCTGAGCCATTCCTCATCGACGGTGCCTGATGACGGAAGACACGTTAGCTCACAGAGACGTTTTAGGACGATGACATCATCAGGACCGCCGGCCCACCATGATGGAGAGGAAGGACTGGCCGTCCATGTTGGCGGCAGACATGTTGACACCAGCGATGTCCAGGATGGTGGGGGCTAGGTCGATGTTCAGCACGGGAGCCTGGAGGAGGAGGAAGAAGAAAAGGAATTCAAGATGATGTTCGTGTTTGGTGGTGAGGGAATGTTCCGGACCTTCAGCGTCTGCTTGGGCTTAATTCCAGGACCGCGGACCAGCAACGGCGTCCTGATGTCAAACTCGTATAGCTGACGCTTGTCGATGGGCAGCGAGAACTGACCTGCCAAGGAGAGAGAGGCTTCAAACGTGACATGGTCGTCACGGTGACCGTCTCACAAGCGCTCTGCAGACAGGAAGCAGCCTCTGACCTGTGTGGTAGCCATTATCAGACGTGAAGAAGACATAAGTGTTGTTCAGCTCCTTGATGTCCTCCAGCTTCTTCACCAGCTTCTCCACCAGGTCGTCCACAGACAGCAGCGTCCGCCACCTAAAGCGGAGACACGAGGGGTCAGTGATGATGTCATCCCCCGCACTAAAAGGGACATACCTCTTCCTGTAGGCGTCATCCAGGAAGGTGAGCGAGGTGTTTAGCATGGGGCTGATGGGCTGGCGCAGCAGCCAGTGCTTGTCCTGACGCGCACACACACACACACACACACACACACACACACACACACACACACACACGAGCTGGATGTCGCTTTAAGATCTGCTGACGGACGACTCACCTTTCCTGCTTTGTCGAAGCTTCCATCTCGGGGGGCTTTGACGTCCTCAAAGTGCTTCTGGTATTGTGGTGCGGAGTTCCACGGGAAGTGGGGGGCCGGGGGTGCCAACATGAGGAAGAAGGGGTGCAGCGGGCTCCGGTTGTCCAGGAAGTGAAGCGACCTGTTGGCCTTGTGAGAAGAACGTCGTCAGTAAAGGCTCGTTATGTTGATGATCAACCAGAGTCACCTGACTGGCAGACGACTACTGGCACATTTTATTCTTCTGCTGATGTGGACATTTTCCCATCACATAGCGCTCGTGTAAACGTGCACGTGTGCCTGAGTGAGAGCTTACAATGAGGTCGGTGAGGTAGTCGTCATTGTAAATATCACCATGCTTCTCCTCTTGTCCGTTGTTGGAGAGCGTGTAGTTGTAGTACTGCGAGTTCCCCACCTGTGGTGACAGAGAGCATTGTGTGCGAGTGTGTGCATGTGCGTGCGTGCGTGCGTGAAACCCTTACCAGTGCGTGCCACTGGTCCCAGCCTGGTGGAACATGGCCGATGCCGCCCGCTTCCCGCTCACCGTACTGTGGACACAAGACAACATGGCTGCATTGTGACAGATCGTCCACTCGGTGGTCTTTGTAAGACAAGTGTTAGCTTAGCAACAAGTAGCCACACACTACAAGGTTGCATCTCCAAGGTTGGTGCGCTAGAGGACTTCCACTCAGTCTTTTGAGTGCATAAGCACAGCAAAATGCAGTGCACTGCCAGTACCTGGATGTTGCACTCCGCACATTCAAAATGGTGAGTGTGCAGCGCCATCTCGGCTACATGGCGGAAGGGGAGGAGGAGCAACCCATAGAGGTGCCGTCATTACGTGCTCAGGAACTAAGTACACGGTGTATAGAGTGCACTTATCGAAGTGTACTGACAACACGGCCCATGTGTACATGTTCATCTACATCGTCACCATCTTTGTATAGCAAAAAGGAGCGGGGTAACTTCCATTGAAGGAGACTTCAAAACAAAAGCACAGACGACTGCTAGTGATAGTGTTATCGTTGATCCCAGCCACCAGGGGGCATATTAGCATCATGGCTGCTGTATTGCTGTGATATGTTGTGATGTATTGAGTGGCACTTTGTGCTTCAATCATTCCTTCAGTTTTTATTTAAGTCACCGGTGTCCAAGTACGGCCCGTGGGCCATTTTCGGACTGCAGCCTGTTGTAATTGGCCCTGGGATTACATGAATTACATTTTTGACCTACATTTGGGTTGCTTTTATTATCTTTCATGTACAAATTGCATCAACCTTTCATTTTTATGTATACGGACCTCACCGGAAGAACTCTGGACACCCTTGCTTTAACTGAAGGAAACAGAAGTGTTCATGACGAGGTCCAGACCTGGTTGAGATACTTCCCAGCAAAGAAAGTCTGGTACTGCAGCTTGCTGAGGTAGACGGGGAAGGCGTCCAACTCGGCGCCGCTCTGCCACGGAAGGCTGGAGCAGTTCCCAGCCAGCGAGTTGTTCCTCACTTGGTGGTTGTGAGGGTAGCGGCCCGTCAGGATGCTGCTCCGACTTGGACAGCACAGCGGTGTCACTGTGAACTTCACGGAAGAGACAAGTCAGTTCAACGTCTTGACTTTCTACGTTTGGAGAGTCCAAAAGTACACACCGAGTTGACAAAGGTTGCACCTGAGTCTCCGATCAGCAACTGTGTCTTCTTCATTGGTGTCTGAGGAAGAGGAACAGAAAGCGTCTTGTCAACAAGGAGAAAAATACGCTCCAGTCCATGCTTTTGATGCCGTTAAAATGTCCACTGTCGCATTTTCATGACAATTCCAAATTGTTGTGAAATGTCCACTGGGTCAGATGTGCACGTGACCCCGCATACATTTTATTTACACCGCAAAACATTTCACTGACCATTTTACTACCATCGGAAAATGGGATTAGAAACAAATCAAAAGAACATCTTGGAAAGGCCGCCTCATAAAGCATCAAAACGTGGAAGTTGACATGGCTAATTATTCATGTTCATGTTAATCACCACACCTTCATGTGATCACTGCATAAACTTCATCATTTCACATCTTGGATTAGATTAGATTAGATTAGATTGTACTTTATTAATCCCACAGCGGGGAAATTCGCTTGTTACAGCAGCAAGCAAGATAGCAAGTAAAGAATACAAAAATAAGATAAGATAAAAAAATAGGTATAAAAGATATAAAAATTCCTTATTTCACATGAAATAAAAATACAGTTCTGTAAGAGTGACCCTGTTATAAACAGTACTGTCATGTAAACATTGAGCGAGATCAAAATCATACAACGTAAGTAACCAATACTTGAAGTACAGTTACAGAGGGGGTAAAGTGACATAGTGACTACAACATGATTCAGGTGCTGCAGAGAATTTAGAGAGAATTTACTTCGGGTTCGGTTAGGGTGGTCTCACCATGCCCCCCAGCTGGAGGTCCTGGTCGTCGGTGACGATGAGGAGGATGTTGCTCGCCCCTCCGCTGTGTACGCGCCTCACGCAGCAGGTGAGAAGGGCCACGAGAGCCACCACGGCGCGCACGGTACCACTCATCATCATCGAACCTCCAATGACACCAGAACCAACCAAACTGACCACCACGAACACGAGGAAGATTATTTAAGACGGCGAATAAGACTACGACGTGCTACCACGCGCTGCTGCGTCAAGTTTGAGGAAGTGCCGGCAGTCACGTGATGACAAGTGGGCGGAAGACCACGTGGGCAAAAGTGGACTTTAAACAACTTTTCAACGCTTGTCAGCTAAAAAACTCTTTTTACCCCCAACAAACGTCACAAACATAAAACACGTAGTACATAAAGACATAACATGTATATAAACATAAAAACATTACATAAACATACACGCTAGATAACTTTATTACATTAACATATAACATGTATAGAAACATATATATACCCTTATAGCATTTACATAAACATATTGAATGGGTTTTGCCATTTCATGTAGCGTTTTTGTATCAAACTAGGAACTATTTAACATACAAGAAATACAAATAAAGAGTTGAATTGAAATATTGATTTAATTTGCAATCACTCAAACACAATATTGCACACAAGCCTTCAGATTACAATTACAGTTACAGCTCATCTTATCAGACACACACGTCTTCCTCTTTCAAAATAAAAGCATTAGTCAGTAGTACTGAGAGTATGCTGGGTAGGGGCCCATGAGAGGAGTGGGTGTGGCAGCGGGCAACACCGTGGCGGGCAGGCCGCCATATTGGTAGAGGGAATCCAGAGGCAGCGAAGAGATGGCGGATGGCAGAGGCGAGGCGTACTGAAGGCCGTGAGGATGAGCAAAAGTGGCAGCTGTGTCCTGCGGCGATGCCAAGTGATACCTGGAATACGGCGCCGGCCTGAACGCCTGCAGCTCCGAGTACGGCGTGAAGTGGGACACGGTGTTGGCCTGGCAGGCGTGCGCCAGCGCATCCTGTACTGTCCTTTTCAGCTTCATGCGCCTGTTCTGGAACCAGTTTCTGATCTGGAAGCCAAACAAGGATATGTCACGAGACGAGGGACCACAACAGAGACCACCGGACTAGAAGACAAGCGGGTCCAAAGAGGGTTCTGACCTGTTTGTCAGACAGGTTGAGCTTCTTACAGAGCTCTGCCTTGTCCTGCGTCCCCAGGTAGGCATTCCTCTTGAAGGCTCGTTCCAAGCTGCTGATCTGCTCCGCCGTGAAGGCCGTGCGGGGTCTCCTCCCTGAGGGGGGGGTTGACGGCAAGGAGGTGGGGGCGATGTCCGTGTTATGGGCTGACGGTGAGATGGAATGCTCACCCTCGCTCTCGTAACCTGACGTTTCCTCCTCTGTCCCACTGCTGAAACCTGCCTCAGACCCTGCAAGAAGAAAACGAACCATAAAATACACAACCACAACGTAGCCCACCTGGCATCCTCCACATCTCTACATGTACCATTATACATGTACGTGCAGTGATCACCACAACGTAGCCCACCACCCATATTGTGGATCTTCTCATACGGTCCTCTAGATCAGTGATTGCCAACCCCCTAGTGGTCTGTGGAAACGTTTCATTTCCAAGATTGGGAACCGAGGGTTAGTTAGATCAAGCACTGGTGTATACAGTACATACTGATACGGATACGGATACTGATACTGATACGGATACTGACGTGTGACATCTCCTGGACCCGACTTGTGCCTTGATTTATGTTATTTTTGGAAAAGTTTGGAAAGATTGAATTTATTTTTGGTAATGGGGTATTGTTTAAAATATATGAATTTGCTGATTTTATTTTGATTGCTAACTTTCATGTTCTTATTTTTATATTGGTATTTTATTGCAGTAAAACGACTCATAAAAACCGCTATATATATATATACACATACATATACATATATACTGTATATGTGTATATATACATATATGTTCTCCCCGTGTGTGGGGGGGTTTCCTCCCACATTCCAAAAACATGCATGTTAGCTTCATTGGAGACTCTAAATGGTCCATAGGTATGAATGTGATTGGTTGTCTATATGTGCCCTGTCATTGGCTGGACACCAGTCCTGGGTGTACCCCGCTTGTCGTCCCAAGTCAGCTGGGATAGGCTCCAGCATCCCCCCAACAACCCTAGTGAGGATAAGAGGCATAGAAAATGATAGAAGGGTGTTTTTTGGCACTACTTTGTGCTCTATAGCTGATGTCATGTGAATTACTCCTGTGTGAGATCAATTAATTATCTTAGCCATCTGAGATGAGATATTGTTTCCCAAGTATAAACAAACAAAGACGAATTGAATTCAATTTCTTTGTAGAAAGGTGCTTTATGAAAGTAAGTGCATTTCCTCGTGTTCACTCACAGCGCAGCCTTGACAGGTTCGGTATGGTGGCAACGTTGACGTAAGGCTCAGCGCTGTGGCCGATTTAACAACAGCACTTCCTGTTTCCCAGAGTGCTTTGTTGTAAATGGCAGCTAAGTTACATGTTTAGTTGTTGATTATTCAGCATTATTGGTTGGTAGTGTCTTGTCTGTTGCTATCTACCCATTACGTTGCTGTGTGGGTTTGTTTTAGCTCTTTCTTGAAAGACATGTGAGAGGTATACGGAAAGATAACCCCCCTGCCCTGCAATTTCTATGGAGCTGGTAAATTCATTGTGAGCTCTGTTGTTACTGTGCTTGCTAAAGAAAGCGTTACTTCTTCCGTATGAACTACATGATTTATCAAAACATTGGTGCTAAAAGATCTATATTGGCTTTCAGTGTTAGCCATGTTGACTGCCATTACATTTCTATGCCAGTATGGGTGGGCCGATATTATGGGACATCCCGAGTTGAAACAAATGCTTAGTAAGGCGTGCTTACCTGGCTGCTGCATGCTGCTGTTGGATGGTCCATAAAAACGAAGGTCAGGCTTTCTGGCATCATGCCGTTCCTGCTGAGGTCCACTCTGGCTTTTTGGACGGCAGTAAAAACCAGGCAGACTCTCAGCATCTGTCCCGCAGGCCGTGGGTGCGGGTGTGGCAGCGGGGTCGGTAGCGGCGGTCTGGCTGCTTTGTGCCATCCACTCGATGGAGAAGTGTCCCCACATGACGTCAAGATGATCTCAGGCCGGTAGAAGCGTCTGCTGAGTCAAGTTGGCATGCAGGTAAGAGAGGTTCCTCAAGATGCTCCTCTGTACTTATAGGCCACGTCCCGCCTTGACGCACATCAAAGCACATGTCCTCCACCTCTGACACCCCCCACACCATGCACCCCCCATCCCTTGAGTTGTCCCAACTGCAGTCATGAAAGCGTCTCTTTCAGCCTCAATGAGGCTGTTCCAACATGGCTCCACTCAGTCTGGACCTCCTTACCCCAGCCCCCCCACCTTCCTGCCTCCTAAAAGATAATAGACACACCTCGCCCCTGCACGTCCTCTCACGCACGCCCATGAATATACTCCCAACATCCTGACGTGGCGTTCACATGCGTTTGAGGAATAACCAGCACTGCTGAGTGGATCAACATGAGGATTATCCTGGGATTATCCCAGATTAAAGTATCTTCACAGTCACTGTGTCAACTCTCTCATCCAATTGTTGATAACTCAATCATTCATATCTAACCTAAACCTGAACGAACTCATTCTAACTCTAACCTACCGGTAACCTAAGATAACCTAACCTTTTACAATATCTTCAATTGGGAAACTACTAAATACTCCAATCAAATACTTTTTGGTACTATAAATATTAGTATACTTCCTATTTGCTTTGATGAAGATTTACAATAGAGATATTATCTTATAAATATGACTGTAATAAATGAGATCATGTTGTTATTTGGTGATATGCTTTCCAATGGCAGCTATTATTGCCATTACTGTTATATGCAGATGTTATGTGTTGGTATGTTAGCATGTTAGTATATTCATTTCATCATGTTTTTATGATTTACAATGACATATCTTGCTACAGAACTCTTCTTAGACCGAATTAAATGACATGTTTGTATCATTTCAATTACTGTACTGCTAGAAAAATATCAGTATGTGACATTAGATCATGTTCTTGAGTTTTACGACATCAGTGAGACCACGTTCTGATTTGAAACGACATTCTTCATTGCTTTGATCACTGACAATTACACAAATCCTCAGTCATTACTATGATACTCATTAGTAGCGACCACTCACTTGTACTCTACCTTCTATATGCAGTACTTTGCATACGTACTGTGTATTTTCTACTTTGTATACGTAGTACTTTGTACATGTAGTGTGTATTTGTACTTTGTATACGTAGTACTTTGCATATGTACTGTGTATTTTCTACCTTGTACAGTATATATGTTTGTACAGTGCGTATGTGGTGAATAAAGCTATGTTGCAGTGTTAGCTATACGTATTTGCTTATGTATTAAAAAGGTTCATTGCTAGAAGCACTACTGGTGCACTCGTAGTGGGTGTGACGTCACAGTGGGGTGCACGTGCGCACGGTCAGGCATGATCCATTAGTGGCGCTCATGAGGGGGTGTTGGCGTCATTATTTTATGGAAACACCACAGCTCCATTCACACATAAACCAGCGCCGTGCACGTCGACCATTCGTGCGCGCGCATACTACAACTTCAATGGGTATCTAACACGCACAGTGAAGGAGACAACTGACACCACTATGACGTCACACCCCCACTGTCACGTGTCGGATGATTATGAATAACTAATGTTACAAAATAATCACGTCAATATGTAATACATCATCAATAAGTTCTGATCATTTGATCAGAGTGATGAAACATGAATAGAAACTCTTAACTGCAAACATTTGTGTTGATTTGTTAGAAAATACACACATACATACATCATGATAAGTACTGCTAGAATCTGAATCATCTATCTAATAAAGTATATCTATGTAAGTAAGTATCTATGTAAGTCATAAAGTATCTATCTAATAAAGTATATCTGTGTAAGTAAGTATCTATGTAAGTCATAAAGTATCTATCTAATAAAGTATATCTGTGTAAGTAAGTATCTATGTAAGTCATAAAGTATCTATCTAATAAAGTATATCTGTGTAAGTATCTATGTAAGTCATAAAGTATCTATCTAATAAAGTATATCTGTGTAAGTAAGTATCTATGTAAGTCATAAAGTATCTATCTAATAAAGTATATCTATGTAAGTAAGTATCTATGTAAGTCATAAAGTATCTATCTAATAAAGTATATCTGTGTAAGTAAGTATCTATGTAAGTCATAAAGTATCTATCTAATAAAGTATATCTGTGTAAGTAAGTATCTATGTAAGTCATAAAGTATCTATCTAATAAAGTATATCTGTGTAAGTAAGTATCTATGTAAGTCATAAAGTATCTATCTAATAAAGTATATCTGTGTAAGTAAGTATCTATGTAAGTCATAAAGTATCTATCTAATAAAGCAGGGGTCACCAACGTTTTTCCTTGTGAGAGCTACTTTTACAAAATGAAAATGGCCAAGAGCTACTCATTTTTGTAACATTTCTTTTCAGAGCTTATTTTAAACCCAAACAAAGCGAATATACTTGTATTACCAGAACATGAACAAAATGCTGGTGTCCACAACTCACATGTTGTATTTCACAATGCATTTCTTTCTACTCTTCTTTCATTATTAACTGGAAACCTGAATGAAAAGCAGGCTTGCGGGCACCTCATGTGGTCGTGGGGGCTACCTGGGGGAGGCACCACGTTGGTGACCCCTGTAATAAAGTATATCTATGTAAGTCATAAAATATTTAAGTAAGTAATATAGTATCTATATAATAAAGTATATCTATGTAAGTAATAAAGTACAGTCAAACCTGTCTTAGCGGCCACCTGTATAGAACCACCACACAGCGCCAGCCGACACCCGCGGGGCAGCAAACCCCAGAGAGGGAGCGGGAGCGCCGCACTCCAAGCCGCAGGGAGGCCAAGCACCAGAGCTGAGAAGGCGAGACCAGCAGCAGACCTGCCGACGGACTCCACCAACCACCAGAAGCCAGACCACCCGCGCACCGGAGCCCCACCCCCGTCAAGCCCGCAGACCGGGGGAGGCGAGGACACAGACAACGGCCCAGCAGAGCACAAAGAGCAGCGGCAACAAAAGCCCAAGCGCCCGGCAGAGCACGACCCCCACAGCGGGCCCGGCCCCAGGGCACACGCCTAAGTAAGTAAGAAAGTATCTATATAATAAAGTATATCTATGTAAGTAATAAAGTATCTCTATGTAAGTAATAAAGTATCTATATAATAAAGTATATCTATGTAAGTAATAAAGTATCTATATGATAAAGTATATCTATGTAATTAATAAAGTATCTAAGTAAGTAATAAAGTATGCAATAAAGTATCCATGTAAGTACTAAAGTATGTATGCAAGTAATGAAGTATCTACAGTATGTAATATGTAATCATCTTCATGTCAATAAATCCAACCAATTAGATGATTTGAAACAAGAAATCATTCAACAGTTGTGACTTGGTGGAGGTCAACACTTGCTGGGTCTTCTTAAACATCAGTTGGTGGACGTCCCGTCTGCACGAGGGTGTGTGGGGGACATGAATGAGGTCCATCTAGCAGCCAAACGAATGATGGCTTTCAACTCCTGGAACGGACCAATCAGCACACGGCGCCGTCACTTTCTAACACCACAAGCTCATCTAGCGCGTTGAATCATTTGGTCTGATCTCATCATCAGTGAGGTTTCCAAAGTCCAGAAGGTCAAAGTGCTGGTACAGGACCTCCATGGGACTGGAGCACCCTTGGAAGTCTCTAAATGATTAGCTTACATTATCTTTCATTTGTTTGTGTACGTTGCTGTGAGGGTCACGACTGTCCTTTTGGGGCAAAGCCCCTGTCCCCACTTTCACACACCCCCGCCCCAGCTGAGCTGGCCTCTCATTGGCTCCATTCAGACTCTTTCATGTCTCGATGGGCCTGTTTGCTACTGTGTTATGGACACCCCCCCCACACACGTCATTTAATGACAGGCTGTTTAACATCTGCTGGTCTTGTGAAGATGACACACACCAAACCAACAGGAAGTCCATCAGGCGTTGTCATCGTCATGTCATGTGATCATTTCATACTAGCAGTAATCAGTAGAACACATCAGCAGACGTGTGTGTGTGTGTGTGTGTGTGTGTGTGTGTGTGTGTGTGTGTGAGTGGATTGGGCCGTGCACATCAAGGTGATTCAGATCATTGATCTGCATTGGCACTGGTCTCCAGGAGTGGCCCGCCCCGTCTGTTAGGAGCGCTTCCCCTCGCCTATTGATGCCTATCAGGCTTTCAAAGGCTCGCAGGCTTTGATGGGACCAGCGGGACTCGTCATGGAGGACAAACCGGCACTGCCGCCCCCCACCCCCAAGAGACGCGCTTCAGGCCTCCAGACTCACGTGTGGCTTCACCTTAGCATTTAGCTGAAAGCATGGCACATGGTTATAGTTCCTGATCATAAGTGAAACTCACATTAAGGCCCTGTCCACACGGAAACATTCCTGGCAATTTTTTTTGGCAGGTTGAAAAAAAAAGCGCATCCACACTGTGGATTAATAAATAGTTGCATCGAGACAGGAAGGGATGACTGGGTGGAAAGGATGGAACACACAAGGCACACCTACGTGTGGTACAGTACACACAGTCCAAATAGTCAGATAATACGTTATGTTGGCTTGTCGTCATAGCTCACTTCCGGTCACCTGACGGTGAAAAAAGCGGGTTGCTTCAGATTTTCCCACTCTGAAAGCAGCTTTCAAAAAAATCCTGTTTCAGGTCGCCCGGAACGTCATTATCTTCCATCAGCAACCAGACTTAGAGTCTCCACCGCGAAGGACGACGTCTGCCTCACAAACATCACCTTCACACTTTGGCCATCAAAGACACACGTGTTGGTGGCAAAAGAAGACAACAGTTTTGTCTTGTCTGGAGACACACAACCTCATCTTGGAAGTGTGGCAGAGCTATTTTTTTTACAGCTAAGAATATTTGATGGACTTTTAGGCATAAAATGTTGCATCCTGGACGAGGACGAGGAGGAGGAGACGCGTGAGCAGTGACGCTTTGATGTGGTGCTGCTATTTAGAAGTTAATGAGGCCGTTAGGAAGAGGTGAAGGAAACGCCAGCAACTTGACACGCTCTTACACACACAACACACACACACACACACACTTTTCCACTAAGGGCCACATTAAGAAACAATATTTTTTATTAAAAACACAAAAACCACTCCAATATGTGTCAACAAGTGCTAAGCTATTCAATTCAATTCAGTACTCTTGTTCAATATTTTAACTTCTTCCCTTTTGAATGTGGCCCTATTCCTCCTCCGTGATTTTTCCTGTTTCATTTCATGTGTAGAACATTACCTGGGGGGACAGTAAAAAAGGCCCCCGGGCTGCACGCTGCACGCCCCTGCTCTTTGGCCTTCACACTAGAGATGTGCGAGTGATGAACAAATCGTTCAAAACTAGCAATGACTCAAATTCACTGACTCACAGGTAGGGTTGGGCATCGTTTGAATTTCAACGATAAGGTTCCGATGGCCATTCCTGGTTTTGGATGTTTTTAAGAGGCAGAGTCAAAAAATTTGCGTGGTTTAAATTCTTTTTGGATGAAATGACAAATTTGAATGATATGAATTATTGATCACCTTTACTGAGTGTGTCACAGATGTATATTCAAGCACAATATAAATATCAAAACATTCCACTTGAATAGAAATGTCATCAGGTTTCTTTGTACAAGAGGAGACTTTGACAAAAGCTTTTGCTTTTGAAAAGCTGATGGTACACGCATGCTGTGCAAGTGTTAGTGAGTGTGTGATGCTGCAGGTATTTACACATCCACTCACCACCGTGCACACTATCAAACAATTGTTATGAAAAGTACACAGGCTGCATGTTTCAGCTGAGCTAGCATATTAGGACTAGTACTTGTATACTTACTACTACTAGCATACTAATATACTGTTTGCTGCCTCAATGTTGGTGTAAGCTACTTTTTAGGACAACCTCATTTTTTCACCACAAAGTAAATAACATGTAGCCCAAAGCACTCTTATTTTGAAGGCGTGAAGTGCGTTGTGTGGGTTGAGAAGATCTCTTGGATGTTGCTAGCAGAGATGGACTGTGCACATAAATAAAGCTGCATTCTGTAGCCTTTATTTACACTGAACTTCCACCACACCAGCTAGCATCCTGTAACTGTGGCTTCCACTGGCATGAGACACCTCATTTACTGTTTGACTTCCCTTATTCTGACTGCCTAGACCAGGGGTGCCCATTACGTCGATCGCGAGCTACCGGTAGATCGCCAAGGTAGTTTGAGTCGATGTTTCACTGACTCACGAGTGCAACTTGTTGGGCATGTGAGTTTCTGTGCATGCGCTTCGTGGAGATAAAGCGAGTATTTTCAGTGCCCGATTCACTTCAGTGAGTGACTCGTAAGACCTGGAGTCAGTAAAAGGAATGAACCGTGTCATGACTTCGCACCAGCTCGCCACCAATACTACTGTTCTTTTATGTAGTCATGTGACCAGAGAGAAAGAAGGTTCCGAAGCTGCTGTCCATCATCATCGTCATCACAATAATGATGGCTTAGGTGTTCCTGTCAGAAGGTGGGATGTAGTCCAGAGAGAGATGAGCAAATATCTCCTCCTCTGTGGCTGCTTTCAGGTATCGACCCTGCAGAACGGACAGACAAAGTGACATCATTGGCAAACAGGAAGTGGAGTCAATCACGTGATGCATCACACCTGTTTATTGTCGTACAAGGCGTGGCTGCTCAGGGACATATTCTTCTCTCGGGTCGCCCAGCGCCGCAGCTCCCTCTCGAACAACTGACAACAAAAATAGGAGTCAGGCACCGCAAGACCGCCGGCTACCAGCAGGTGTCGCCAGCCTCACCTTGGAGCCGGTCCAGCCCAGCAGGGCAAAGGCGACCTGGCTGAAAGGCGAGACCACCAAGTCCACTCGAACTGCTCTCTTCGATGCTCGTCCTTCGCTGTCTTCACCTGGAGCTTGTGTGCATGCTTTTGGTTCGTGTTGCTCCCCCGTGGTGAGTCTAAAGATGCACAAACATCTCTCAAAGTGGTCCATGCTGGAGGCGGGCCGAGCAGGACCATCGTTGGACTTCATGTAAGAGTTTCTGGTAGTCTTTTGGTACAACAGGAAGTCCTGATCCAGCACAGAGATGTGTTAGTGAGGACACAAATGCCGCCCATAGTTCACTCCCTGTTTACCTGCGCCTCCAAGCGGGACACCACCTTAGCAATGACGCCCTCTTCCCGTCCTTCCTGCGGGTGCGTGATGAGGAAGTCCACATCATGGCCGCTCGGGTTCCCTCTGGAAGAAGCAGTCGCCATTGAGAACAAGACGATGACATCAGCAGAGTGATGACATTGCTGGACTTTTACCTCCTGAACCCGCCCACCAGAGTGACCTGCGACCCCGGCAGCTCCGCCTGGACCGCTTCCTCCACAATGTTCGCGATGACGTCAGCCTCCGCCTTTGTGATGGGCTGCATGAGGTCATCATAGTGGGCCAGACCTGAGTCCAGTCAGAAACGGGTCACATATGAGACCCACCTGATGCCCGCGCTGGGACTCACCTGCTTGCTGCGCTCGGTTGAGCGTGCGTCCTGAGTGACGTAACTGGTGAATGTTCTGGATGCCATCACGGAACCACTGATCTGCCGTCTTTAACCCAACTCCAAAAATTCCTGTCAGAACCTGTTCAAACGTGTTGTGGTCCGGACAGAACCAGAGTTAAACATCACTGATGAGACCAAGAACTCAGTCCATCAAGAAGTTCTAGAAGCTTTGACCCATGCCGACCTTCATGGCCTGGTAACGCTCAGACTGCTTTGTGGACTCGACCTCACGGGACACTCCAGTCTCCAAAATGTCCTGCAAGGACAGAAGTGGTCAGTCAGTGTAAAAAATGCTCTGTCAGCATAAAAAACAATAGCGCAAGAACTTTTCCGCCACCTGGATGACCCTCAGCGAGTGTTCTCCCAAGCAGGGACACCCTCGGAGCCGTCTCATGTCCGTCACCGCCTCGGGAAGAGCCTTCAACACAGCGGCACCGCGTCGGAACGCCAGGCCTCGCCCATCATCACCGCTGAGCTCAGCATTTTCAGCCAACAGCAACAAAGCATCCTGACAAGAAAAGACATTCTTAATGGCTGAGACACACAATTTCAATGACTGAGTACAACATCTGGGTACTGATGTCACGGATGCACAAGTGTATGGTGGTAAAACCTCACTCCCTCAACCTCAAGAGCAGCATTGAACGCTCAGTCGACAGTCCCGGCTTTTGGCCGAACCGTCAGCGCGAAGGTCCTGTGTTTGGGCCCCAGTGCGGTCAGTGTGAAACAGGCGGGTTGCACTGACAGTGTACTACATTTTGTCTTACTTCTCAGTGCGAACGCATTTCTGCACTCAAAGGACTAAGTGCAAGTAAGTAAGCAAGTACACAGACTGAAACACAGCCTAGTTTACATTCCATCTACACAGGAGACTAGTTAGCTGAACTTTGCCCTCTGGCGGTGGCTGCCAAGTGGTGCAGGGAACTATGTTTCAACAACACAACTTTGTTGAAATGACCATGACTTAAATTCCTGTAAATGAGATTTATTGATCTACAATGGAGACTTCCTGTTAAAGTAATACACATATGCACTATAAATAGCAGCAAATACATAAAATAGCTGTGTGATCTTTAACTTGCTGGTCTTTTGACTTCGCTTGACTGAATCCAGAATGAGCCTTTATGAAGCCTCCAATGTAAAAAGAGAGTTTATGTTAAAGAGAACATACGGTAAAGATGGTGTTGCGGTTGCTCAGGGTAGTCCTCCTCTGACAAGCGTAAGCGGGAATGGAGCGTGTCGTCACCTCACCTCCACTCGATGTCAGCTGTTCCTGAAGGCCAAAGTTCATTAGAATGTTCAAAATAAACAAATGCTAAAGATTTGCTGCCAATTAGTGAGCGGAGATAAATATCATTGAGACAATTACAAGAATATAAATAAGCTGGAAGGAATGAAAATTTGAAATGACGTTTGTTGTGTACCTTGTGTGTAGATTGTGTGTAGTCTGTTGTGTGTAGTTTGTGTCCCTCCAGTATGTCTACAGGATGTCCCGCCCTCAGGCTGTCTGTCAACCAGCCGATGTCCACAAGATGAGCAATTGTCAGGTCATGACCCTGTGACCTCAGCCACCTTCTGACGTCATCACCTTTGTTCTTCTCAGAGATGACGTGTGTGACACTTTCACTGACAAAAGACAAAATGACTTCCTGTCAGCTAAGGCTGAACCTGACCACCGTGGACTTTTAGTATTACACAACAAGATTAGCATCAGAACGGACGTGATGGACTTTAATGACCGTACCCTGTCATAGCTGATATACAAATAAGTCAACATGATCATGCCTCATGGGGGTTCAAAGTTACAGTGATGGAAGTCAAACTATGACACAAACCTGAACGTCTCGTTTACTCTGAAGCCTTTTTTACGGCAGAGGTCGGTGAGAAAAGTTCTTCTGCTGGATCCCATCTTCCTCTCCAGGAGGAACAAAACAACCTGCGGGAACTTGCAGGCTACATCTGGGCTGCTGTCGCTGCTGGCAGATGAGGGCACTTTTCTTCGCTTTAACGGCACCATTGATTATCTTGACATCACCGGTACAAGTTACACAACAACGCTGGGTCACCTTGTCTTCTCTAAACCAAGAAACGTTTGATGTTTCGTTGATTTAACATGACTCTGCCCTCCTCGGGAAGCAACGTCTTTTTCGCTCGGTGCTTTCAAACCTTCGGGTTTAGTTGTCGCCACCCGATGGAGCTTTTTGGTAATGCATGACACATTCTCCGAGGACCGAGGACCTTTTCAGTGCCGTACAGTTTTTCACTTTATATATATATATATATATATATATATATATATATATATATATATATATATATACACACACACACACACACACACACACACACACACACACACACACACACACACACACACACACACACACACACAGACCCTTTCCAAAAAATTAGAATGTCATGGAAAAGTTGTTTAATTTCCATAATTCCATTCAAAAAGTTAAACTTTCATAGATTATAGATTCAGGGCCCACAATTTAAACGATTTCAAGTGTTTATTTGTTTATTTTTACATAATTTGGGCTTCCAGCTCATTAAACCCACGAAAACTGGAATTCAAAAAATTAGAATACTGTGAAGAAATCAGCCCAAATTTTGCAGGGCATGAATGTTTTAAACTGAGTGTCACACACTAATCATTTACTAAGGTCAAATCACCTGCACAGGCTTCCCCAGGTGTCATTAAATTGCTTCAGTTTGGTTCAATTGTCTCAGTTGGGTTCAATATGGGGAAGACTGCAGACATGACAACTGGCCAGAAGACCATCATTGATACCCTCCATAGGATGGGTAAGCCACAAAAGCTCATAGCTAAGGAGGCTGGTTGTTCACAGAGTGCTGTGTCCAAGCATATCAATGGAAAGTCTAGAGGAAGGGCAAAATGTGGCAGGAGAAGATGCACCAGCAAAAGAGATGACCGTGGGCTTCAGCGGATTATCAAACAGAGAAGATTCAAGAATCTGGCAGAGATCCAGAAAGAGTGGAATGAGGCGGGAGTCGCAGCTTCAAAAACCACCACATTCAGACGCATCCGAGAGATGGGCTACCACTGTCTGGTTCCTCGGGTCAAGCCACTTCTGAACCTGAGCCAACGTAGGAAGCGTCTCCACTGGGCCAAGGAGAAGAAGGACCGGACTGTTGGCCAGTGGTCCAAGGTCCTCTTTTCCCATGAAAGTAAAGTGTGCCTTTCATTTGGGAATCAAGGTCCAAGGGTTTGGAGGAAGACGGGTGAGGAACAGAACCCAAGCTGCCTGAGGTCCAGTGTGAAATATCCACAGTCCGTCATGATTTGGGGTGCAATGTCCGGTGCAGGTGTTGGTAAACTCTGCTTTCTTAAATCCAAGGTCACCGCAACAGTCTACCAGAATGTTTTAGAGGACTTCATGATTCCTTCTGAGGAGGATCTGTATGGAGATGCAGATTTCATCTTCCAGCAGGACCTGGCCCCTGCCCATACCGCCAGAAGCACCAAAACCTGGTTTGATGCCCATGCCATCACAGTGCTTGACTGGCCAGCCAACTCACCGGACCTAAACCCCATTGAGAATCTATGGGGTATTCTCAAGAGGAAAATGAGGGGCACCAGACCCAACAACAAAGAAGAGCTGACAGCAAGCATCAAGGAAATCTGGGCTTCCATAACTCCCAGGCAATGCCACAGGCTGATTGCTTCAATGCCACGTGGCATCGAGGCAGTGATTAAGGCAAAGGGATTCCCAACCAAGTATTGAAGATTGACATATCGTTTTGAAAGTACCATATTTTGATTGATTTTGATGTGATCCTAATTTCTTTCTTTTTTTTCCTGCAAAAACTGAGAAGTAAATGGTGATTTCTTCACAGTATTCTAATTTTTAGAATTCCTGTTTTCGTGGGTTTTATGAGCTGGAAGCCCAAATTATGTAAATATAAACAAATAAACACTTGAAATAGTTTAAATTGTGGGCCCTGAATCTATAATCTATGAAAGTTTAACTTTTTGAATGGAATTATGGAAATTTAAACAACTTTTCCATGATATTCTAATTTTTGGAAAGGGTCAGTACATGTGTAGTTACAATGAATGCAGCTACTACAGAATGATTTCTACTGAGGCAAAGTAGAGTTAAAAGCAAACATGCAGAAGTAACAGTAAGAACTTGCTTTATTATTACAGTAGAGCCTACTTTGACGTAGGTGGAACTTTGCTGCCACCTATAGGCAAGAGTTACTTGGGCGTTTAAAAATGGAAACGCTGACAGCGAAAGTGTTCATCCGCCATGTTGGTTAACTACGTTGGTCGTTTCCTCTTGAAAGTGTTGTTGTGTTTTAAAGTCACTTTGTCTATTCATGTAAAATAACATATTTCCGTAAACATGATGTCACACTAATGACACTTCGCACAAGAGTCTGAAATTAGTTTGATAAAATGCAACCGGAACTTCCCTCTCCACCAATGGCGTGCAAGAGCTACAACACAACGTCGTGACGGACAGGCAAGGCGGACCAATGAAAACGCCATAACTGGGGCGACGCGACTGAAGGGCAGGCCGCTCAGCGAATCGCGTCCCTCTCACGAGCGCAACCCCGGAGAGCGTGAAGGCGGCGCGCGCTGGCCGGAGAGGAGGAGATGGGCAGAAGCTGAACATGGCGGATGGTGACAGCGGGAGTGAGCGCGGCGGTAGCAGCGGGGGAGGAGGCGGAGGAGGCTTCCAACACTTCCAGAGGGACCAGGAGACCCAGGAGCTGGCCTCCAAGCGCCTCGACATCCAGAATAAACGCTTCTACCTGGACGTCAAGCAGAACAACAAGGGTCGCTTCATTAAGATTGCCGAGGTCGGGGCCGGGGGCTCCAAGAGTCGCCTGACCCTCTCCCTGTCAGTGGCCGCCGAAGTGCGCGACTACCTCGGGGACTTCATCGAGCACTACGCCCAGCTGGGGCCCAGCAGTCCCGAACAGATCGCCCAGGCTTCCGCCGGCGAGGACGGCGGGCCTCGACGAGCTCTGAAGAGCGAGTTTCTGGTTCGGGAGAACCGCAAGTACTACTTGGACTTGAAGGAGAACCAGCGGGGGAGGTTCCTGCGGATCCGGCAGACCGTCAATCGCGGGCCTGGCTTCGGAATGGGCGGCCCAGTGGGCGGCATGCTGGCCGGTCAGACCATAGCTCTTCCGGCCCAGGGCTTGATCGAGTTTCGAGACGCACTGGCCAAGCTCATCGACGACTACGGCGGCGACGACGACGAGCTGGCCGGCGGCATGGCCGCGGGGGGGTTCGGCGAGCTCCCCGAGGGCACGTCCATCATGGTGGACTCCAAGCGCTTCTTCTTCGACGTGGGCTCCAACAAGTACGGCGTCTTCCTGCGCGTCAGCGAGGTGAAGCCCAGCTACCGGAACTCCATCACGGTCCCCTTCAAGGCCTGGGCTAAATTCGGCGGCGCCTTCAGCCGCTACGCCGATGAGATGAAGGAGATCCAGGAGAGGCACCGGGACAAGATGTACGAAAGGCGGGACGAGTCTGAGGGCGACGACGTGGATGACGACTGACGACAAGAAGAAGAACGTGCATGAGTGTCAACAGCCTCCTCATAGTGTTAAATTGTGACTCAAAGTAAGGCTCTTCTACATGAAAGCTAGTTTAGCATCCTGTTGTCTTGTTCTTGTTCAGTTTGTGGGATGTTTGCAGGTCAGATACGCGACGTCACTCTTGAGGAGGACCCTCATAAGGAGCAGCTGTCAATCACAAAAAGGATTACTCCAAATGTTAGAGGAACTCATTGAGAGGATTAGTCAGTCCAAATTAAAGCTGGGACTCTAGTCCGCACACACATACTTAGCAATATTGTCACAGGAGCCTGGCGGAGGATGGAAAGTTCCGGGCCCAAATTTTGTGGCCGGGACACGGGAGTGTGGCGTCGCATTTCCCATCAGCCTCTCTGCCTCACGGCGGACACTCTGACACAAGGCAACAACTGTCGAGACGCTGGACACAAACCTTTTTTTCTTTTCTGAAAGAGAACTATATTGACATAAGATTATAGGAAAGATATTACAAACCAGCAAAAAAAAGATATTTTCAAATACTTCTAAAGGAAAATGTATTGTGGAAAAGAATTTCATCCGTTTCAAAATAAAGCAAATGTTAATTTCTTCAAACAAAGTCACATTATTTGACATTTTGCACATTATGGAGGGATGGAAGTCTGCTGGCAGTGGGGCAGTGCCCCAGGAGATGGCGCCACCGTGGAAGAACAAGCTTCTATCTTGGTGGTAATGTGCATTACTGCCACCTACAGGTTTGGAGTGGGACAAATAGCAGAGCACGTTAGAAGGGTTGACATTTAAGTATAGGCAACTAAATCACTGCTCTGTATGAAATGTAAAATGTGTATTGGGAGGAGAAACAGCACCCTCTACAGGATGTGGTGAGGCACTGAAGAGTTGGAAAGTTCTTGGCATCACAATCTCGTGGACTTCTGATTGCCCCCCCCCCCCGGTGGTCCACGGTGACTTCACCTTAGTGCCGCAGCTGTCCGGCGCCAGGCAAGCGCATGTTTGAATGTGGGCAGAGTCTACAGAGCACATTCCTGCCGAGGGAGTCAGCTGGCTCACAACGGCCCGATTGTGTCGCTCACAGCGGCCAACGCCACATCCTCATTACAGAAGTATGTTGGCTTCGGACACGCCCCCTTAGGGACATAGCTCCTCCCCCTCTAGCAACACGTCACACTTTTGGGTGAATGAAAACAATGACATCACAGGTCTAAGAAGACTCCAGAAAAGAATGCCAATGTGCACCATGACCTTCAAAGAAAAAAGGAACATGTCGTTGATCAATAACGACACCAGCTAAACACAAAAATCATCATCACTGCAGGGGGCTGTGCTTTGACACTCTCCAGCGACAGCGGTGCCACTAATGAGCGTGAACGTGTGCAGAGTAGCACTAATGCATGGCGGGAGGCCATCCAAAGGAAGTCGGTATTATGGCACACGCCCGCGGCGCTCGCCTGGCTAACAACGTTAACCCCGAGGCGGAGAAGGTCGTCAGGCTACTGTGTGACATTCCCATTTCAAATGTGGACGCCTCCCAGCTTAATTCAGCTATTTAAGTTGAAAGCAACAACAATATTAACCACTGAAGAGTAGTCAAAGTCATACAGAATGTACCTCAGGGATCATTCCTGAGGCCCTCTCTACTTCACATCTCAGGCATGTGATGACCTTTTTGGGAAAATCTGCACAAACAATATTTGTTACTCACATGAAACAATTTATGTGTGAATAAAATGCGGACAAATCCTAAACATATAGAAATAGTTGTGCTGAGTGGAATAATGACTGAAAGTCATCCAAGTCTGAAAGAGACACAATCAATCATCAGTCATTGACAGCATTCCACTCTCAGGTGTGCCGTCGCTGTGCCAGCATTGCACTCCAGCCGGGAAGGGGACGCCTGCAGGAAGTACCATGATGGCGGCACTGGCGGCCATGTTGGAAGTGAGAGAGAGAGCGTGAGGAAGCATGATCCTGCTGTGAAGCTGAGGCTATATTTAGCCTCTGTTGCCATGTGCCCAGAATGTGACAACACACACACACACGCACACGGGCACACGTGAGATCAATGAGTGCAACATGCTAGTTCATGTTTGTGTGCACGCAACGTCACATGATTAAATGTCAGGTGGTTACGTCAGGCATGTAATGAGCGATAAATGAATGCAGATGAAAGGAAACAACGTTTGACCTTTACCCTTTGGCCTCTTTTGAGTCAAAAGCTCAGCATGAGTGTGTGTGTTGGATATGTCTAATGCACCTCCATCACGGATACTGTTTCCATACAAAACAACAATAGCATGCGAGCTACACAATTCCTCACTGGGACTATGATGAGATTACATTGGAGAGAATCACACATGATGCACATATTTTAATAATAATAATAATAATAAGAAGAAGAATAATAACAATAATGATGCACATATCAAATAGTGAAAGAAAACAGGGGACCACCACAGGAAGAAACAACATACTGTACATGTATATACAGTACATGCAGTATATACATGTATATACAGTACATATATGTATATACTGTATGTACTGTACATACAGTATATAATGTATGTATCACAGTCTTCGTTGGAGTGCCTATACAAGTAGTTTTAGCCATGGGGTGCTCAGACCACTATGTGTACACACTAAGTACTTTCAAGTTAGAACTTTGAAGTTAGTATTTTCAAGTTATCCAAGCTGCTGGTGTACTTTGTAGCAAACAACAAGCCAGAGTCTCATTTAAGTTGCCTCCTTTTTCGGTCAAACACCCATCTTCTATGCCGCTTATTCCCACTAGGGTCACGGGCACGCTGGAGCTTATCCCAGCTGACTTGGGGCAAGAGGCGAGATACACCCTGGACTGGTGGCCAGCCAATGGCAGGGCACATATCACTGAACTCTATACTATTGGAAGGGGCGTCCCTACTGACCGCATGAAGCCATTGGTCGGCCATCTTGCTTCACCAATAAAAGCACACACGCATACACATACATGTATCTTCATTCACTACATTTATTATGTTTCGGTATAAAAATTAACACGAATTAACAAAAATTCCATTGAAAAAGAGTAAATTTACAAGACCCAAATCTCAAAATGTCCCTCCAGTTGAAGTTTTTTCCTACCTCTATGGTGTGAAATTACAATGCATAACAGGTCAGTTTCAGTGTTCACAAGGTATTTGTTATGATAAGGATCTACGTAGTATCAAAGTTAAATGCTAGCATACCTTTAGAAGATGATCAGGAAAGTCAAATGTTGGAACTGCATTTTGTCGTAATCTAACAGTCTGGCCGGTCCTGTCCAAGTTCTCCTCGGTGAAATGACTTGAACAGAGTTGCGATCTGGCTGCAGGAATCCACCTGTCTCTCCGCATATTTACTACCCATTGCTTTAGAAGTTGAACATTGCAGTGTGGAACTCTAAAGGAGAATAAGGGCTCATTTACAACTACTTAGATGAAAAGATGTTTACATATTTAAAGTATCTATTTTTTTTAACTATTTTTATTATTTATAAGCATTTACCTACCTGTGAAATGTAAGTCCCTTCTTGCGATTTTCACGAGTATCACGATTTGTGCAATTAATAGCAGCACAAGACGGCATCTCCAACTCCTCTTAGTTGTTAAACTTTCTTGTTTTGGGTGAAACAACATGGCGACTTCTATACTTCCGGTGGCTTCAAGCCTCCAATGCGCAGCAAGCGATCGGGGCCATTGCAGTTATAGAGTTCAGTGGCACACATAGACAAACACTCACATTCATACCTATGGACCATTTAGAGTCTCCAATGAAGCTAACATGCATGTTTTTGGAATGTGGGAGGAAACCGGAGTACCCGGAGAACCCCCCCACCCCCCCACACACGGGGAGAACATGCAAACTCCACACAGAAATGCCCAAGGGAGAATCCAACCTCGGTCAAACACAAACTAGCCATCTTACTGCAACAAGCGGAGCGCCACTTCCGCCGCCATGAGACTCTACCGTCCGACACAATTTGACTGTGTCGGACGGTAGGAGGCGCTGCTACATAAAAGTAATGTACAGAAAAGCAGATTAGCACACGGCACAAGTGAACTTAATCCTCATAAAATGTTGACTAGTTTCTGATGATGAACGATAGGAACGCAATCAAATAAAAGCACAGGCGTTTACAACAGGATTGAGTTTATTTGCTAGTAAAACAGAGTTCTTGAAAGTATTTCATAGAATGGTGCTCCTCTTGATTACAAACTATAAAAGTTGAACCCTCAAACAAGAGGAAGTGATTTAAGTTCAAATAATGTTGTACCTAAAAACTATGAAGGTCACCGAAGCAATTTTACATTAATACTTCAACTCTGCCATCACTTCATTGTCGTGGTGTTTTTACATTCATCTTTTATAGATACTGTACGTACAAAAATGACTGCTTAGAATGAAAATGCCAATAATACCCTAATCAAATGGAATGAAAAGACTGAACTAGCCCGATGCTAATCACACACGCTAACAAGCGTGCACACTGATCTCGTTCATTTCTTTCATGTAACCTCACGGGCAGCAAATAACACAACAGAAGGTTTTGATGTTCTTAATAAAACACTGAAAGTTACTGAAGTACACTAAAACCGCCTTCTCAAACGATGAGTGTCCAATCTTAGATTAGCTTCGCAAACTCACCTGTTAGCTGCTTTATTTGAGGATATTATTAGGTTTGCTGTCACAAAAACTTATGATCTATGACAAATGGAAGCATTGGTATTGCCTTCCAAAGGCAAGGAACTCAATGAATATTCTGTAGGATTGGCACATAGGGTTACAGTATGTATGGGTCATGTCTACTCTACAGCACTTATTTTGTTGTTCTGGTAAATGGAATTCAAACAACATAAACCTGCACGCTAACTTCCAGGACGGGAAATTAGCTCAACAAGCCTTGCTACCACACACTTGATAAAGTACAGTATAATATCAGCTGGTCATTTCTAAAAGTCAATATTTGGAGCACAACGTGTGCACGTGTCAGTCAAAGCCAGTGAAGCTCATCACGCATGTTAGCATGCTAGCATGCTAATGATGTCATATTGACAGAAAGACAAAAGTCAACAGGACAAGGCTCCAGCTGCTTTCAGATGAATCGTGAAGGAGTGTGACCACATTCCAGTTAGAAAAAGAGAGCAGGAATTCTTCCATTGTAATATTTCTTCTGGACTTCAAGTCTTGGAATTTACAATTGTTAAAGTGAAAGCAGCTCTGCGGCACATTCAAACAGCAAAAAAAGGTTTGTGTTGTGAAGAAAACATTTGAAATACACAATAAAGTTGCTACACTAGCTAGCTAGCTTCTTAAGAATGACAAACAACGGTGTTAAAGTCCTCCTTTAAGAAGGAGCACTGCAATGCTTCATTAGGATGTTGGACAATGACTCTTGTTGGCGCTCCTCATGAACTCTTTCACATGTCGCCAAGAAAGACTCGTCGCCGCTTTGTAATTGTGGAAACGAGCCCAAAAGGTCATGTGACCATCTAGCGTGACGAGCGCCTTGCAAGTGTCACAGTGCACACACCACGCACGCACGCATGCACACACACGTGCACTGGCACAGAAAAAGCGACAAATGGCAATGCTGAAGTGGAAGAAAGGCACTGCCCACATAAAATCCAAGTAAATAATGTCTACACACAGTGTTTATAAAACATACTAATAATAATAATGCTAATGATAATTACAACATCAAGAAGGAATGGAGAGCAGTCACTACGCTCGAGCTTCTTCTTCTGTGGAGCTCTCGAGCGTGCCGCAGCCGTCACCTGCAGCAGGACAACCAATGAGAGCAGAGGAAGAGTGAGGTTTACAGTACATCTACTGTACATTTACAGCAGACCAGCTAATGTTATGCTACAAGCTAGTCGGCCTTCATCTTAGCGTACCTCCCTGCAACAAAACCACACTCTCCCACAATCACACGTGCAGGTTTCTACAATCTTGGACTGTTTGCACCTTGACATTACCAGCATGTGGGGAGGTACTACGAGCTAGCATGGCTGGCGCTAATGTTGACTGGGCTCTCACGTGATTCTGCTGAAACATTGGCTCGTAGTTGGGGGATGTTTATTCCAATTCCCTGACGGCTTTCTGTGTTTACCTTGACATGCGTGTTTGCTCTCATTCTCCACACCAGAACATGTTCCTCTCCACCGCGCGCATGCTGTGACTTGCTTAACCAATCAGATGGCGCCGTGGGTGGTCAGTTTTACATCGATATCGGCCCATTTGATTTAAACAAAGGCCGACACCCACATACGTCAATATTCCAAATATCGCGGCCAACCGCTACCTTCAAGGCTTGTCATACGACAGAGCACACGTGTCATGGCAGCTCATTCCCCGTCTCGATGCATAAGGTCCTGGTCTACGTACAAGCACGTATCGCTGTTCTCAACGAGCACCGAGTGTTGCCGTGGGTGCCTCCCTCACCTAAAAGCACTCACAATGGCTCTGTCTTGTTTGTGCCCTTTTTAAAAACAAGCAACAGAAGAACGTTGGTTTATACGCTCCTTCTAAACATATTTGCTTTGCTTTTCATCTTTTTTGCTCAATGGCTAGTTATGCAAATTTGACGATGATCCAACCCGCCACTGCCACCGTTAGATTGCAGGCCTTTGGGGGGCACTGCATGTTTACTGTAGACATGCATAGAACTTGACACAGGAGAGGTGAGTTAGGAGACAGTGAAGCAGACATGATGCGAAAGGAAGAAAGAACTTGCACACATGCACACACATGAACAAGAGAGTGTGCATTCACCTTGTGCACAGACGCACTAACAGTAGTTGTCTATGGTGTCAAAGAAAGACAGGCTGAAGTCTGGAGGAGCAGCAAAGAAAAGAAGAGCAAAGATTTTTCTTAGTTCAGCTGAAAGGAAACAGGAAGTGGATGTTAGTGGAAAGGCGATGCTGAGGGCGGGGCTACCTTGTGTGGCGGCGTTCCTGTCGTTGAGCAGTTTGGTGTGACTGTTGGGGAGGATCTTGATCTCAGGCGGGTCTGCACCGGGGCCGGCCCGTGACGCCATCAGAGCATTCAGGTACTGGAGGCGTGTCACCTACACACACACACACACACACACACACACAAACAGGAACTTGTTGGTATCTCCGCCACACACGTGCACACTCACCCGAATCAGCTGCAGGTCGGTGAGCGCTCTGACGGTGTAGTCTGGACAGTAACTAGACGGGCTGGTCGTCTCTGACAAGTCGAACGGATCTCTGGGAGACTGGTGCTGAGTTGACACTGGAGACTGGTGCACTGGCAACACACGCACGCAATAAATACACTCAACTTGAAATAAAAATACTGTTGGTGCACTTCCTCATCTTACCTGAGGATGGCAGCGTAAGCGCAGACACGCCGTAGTACGTAAACGCCCCGTTCTCAAACTTGAGCCCCTCTTTGCCGATCTCCACCTCCACGCGACCCTGACCACAGACCCCCACGTTGGCCCGGTGCGTTTACATAAGAAGACAAAGAAAAGGTGTGCACACCTGCAGCAGCAGGATGAAATAGTCCACCGGGTGGTTGCGCGTGTACAGGTAGTGGGCAGGGCTCAGGCGGTTGCCGGGGTCAAAGTGCACCTCCTGGTTGACGCTGGGGTGGCGCAGCAAGTGGAAGAGGACCTTCTCAGACACGCGCAGCGGGCTGAAGTGCTCCACCTCTGCAGAGGTCAAAGGTAAGGAGATGGTTTCTACTCACACACGTTGCACGCGGCGCCCGCCCACCGCTCACCTCTGGACATGAAACGGTGAGTGGCCAGCAGGAGCTGCGGCGACGTTCGGATCTTGGGTTCTCCCTCGGGAGGCTTGAAGAGGGAGAACTCCTCGGGGGCGCCGCGAGGCTCGAGGGGGATCTCCATCGGCGCCAGAGGACGCTTGACCTTCCTGTCCACTGCAAGGTCACACAGGGCACAGCCAGCGTGAGTGCCATTAAAGTAGGGCTGGGCGATACATTTAGGCTGGATACAGTACCATCTGTATGAGTTTAGACAAGGTCCGAGCAAAATACGCCTAAGTTTTATTCAGATCTTACAGGAAAATATATCAAATATCTTTTGGACTTTTTTCCCAGATTTGCAATGGGGACCATATCTTAGCAATGTGATAGGACGCCGCTTTAGTAACAGCACTTTCCTTCCCACGGGCACCACAAGAGGAAAAAAAAGCAAGCAATGAGCTGTGTTGCCGCAGGAGTTTCAGCCCGCAGCTTCTCACACCCGTAGTGGAGTTTGAAGGTGGCGGGTGGTGGTGATGAGTGAGACCTCTGCATCAAGAGTTACAGTCTACAGTACATGGCTATGAACGACGTGCTTGTTTTTGATATGGTGCTTAAAAGAAATATGGATATATTAACGATATCGCTGTATTGCCCAGCCCTGCGTTAAAGCACGCCTGGACGGGAGGAACCAGATGACAACCTACAGTAACCGTCTGACTCGTCCAAGATCTCAGACTTGATGATCTCTTCGATCACGTCCTCCAAAGTCACCAAGCCCAGAACCTCATAGAAGGGGTCGCCCTCCCCCTCGTTGTTGACCTTCTGGACGATGGCCATGTGAGAGTTGCCTGACCGGGACAAAGGGTCAAATGGTTTCAGTCATTACAGTCAGTGACCACTAGAGGGGGTAGTCCTGACAGTAAACATTTAGTCATAAACATTCATAACATTCATCACAAGATCTGAGATGAAAACATCACAAGATTTCTCATTCAGAAAACCAACGCAATCATTTAGCCAGCCTTGATATATCGCCACGTGCACGTGCATGTATGCCTGCTTCCCTCTCAATGACCCTGACACGCTTATAAATAAGTGATAACACATTCAGTGGCACCTAACGTTACACTTTTTTCATGCTTATGTCCTTATACTTCACTGATGGTGTTTTTTTCCTTCGAGCTAGCACAGTGCTTCTCAAATAGCGCGGCGGGCCCCCCCAGTATGGATTTGTCGTACTCAACATGTGATTTGGCTCTTAAACACGCTTGTATGCCTCACTGCTGCCCATTTTGTTGCATTCTGCTGGTTTCCGTTTCAGTGCAGGCGAGGCAACGCACCTTTCTTGAACTCCTCCAACATAGCATCCAGTTTGGTGTCATTGAAGACGAAGTGCAGCGGGTGGTTGTAGAACTTGGTGATGGTGGTCATGGGGGTGGAGTCGTCTGGGTCCACCAGAGCCAAGTCCTTGACGTAGAGGATCTCCACAATGTTGGACCTGCACGTCTCACACACACACACACACACACACACACACACACACACACACACACACACACACACACCATGAGGAGGAGAACGGTGATGAAGATGACAGCAATGATTAGCAATGATGGTTGAAAGTGTAACGACTTTCTCTCATTCCGTGCGTTTAAACATTAAAGCTTTTTTAATAACTAACTAACTTCTCTTGAGCAAGTCGTTGGAGACAGAAAGCAGCCTTTCTTTGAAGCAGAGTGACCATGTGACCACGCAAGTGGAGCTGACACCAATAATATTTGATGTTTCCATTAGCAGTGCTAATGGAGGTCTTCAGCATGCGTGGATGAATGAAACAGCGTTCTCGTTGGTCCTAGCAGCCCCCACCTCTCCTCATCGTAGATGGGCACACGCGTGTATCCGCTCTGCATGATGTCTGACATAGTGGAGAAGTCCAGCAGGGTGGAGCTGGGCAGCATGAAACAGTCCTTCAGGGGCGTCAAGATGTCCTCCACCGTCTTACTGCGCAGCGTCCCGCGGCTGAACTCCTCCTTCACAAACTCGCTGCACAAACATGGACGCCATCAGAGGCCTGCACTCAATGGGGTGCACATGCACGACGCTCGTACCTGTACGGGTCGTTGACGCTGGTGCGGATCATCTCCATGGCCCTCTCCCTGATGCCGCAGGTGCTGATGTCCCGCCGGAGCGCCAGGTCCAGGACCAGGCCCAGGGGGCAGGAAAGGGGGCAGCTGAGCACCATGCACACCTGGGCCAGCCAGGTGAGGCCCGGTGCCATCTGGAAGCCGTAACCCGAGCACACGATGTGAGGCAGCAGCTCCGCCAGGAAGAAGAGGAGGACGGCGCTGGTGAAGACGGCTGACGCGATGGAGCCCAGGGCTCGAAAGAGAAGCACGCCCACAACCGAGTGACCCAGGACGCACAGGAAGAGCAGAGAGCAGGCCTGCCAAAGCAAACACACTTAAAGGGATAGCTGGCATGCTTTGGTAGGAAGTCGTATGACATCCCCATAAACGGTGACTGACCCCGCACTTGGTCCAGTGAGCCCAGTTCTGGTCAGATTTCGGTGAAGATAGTTGCTGGGGCCACTTAAGTAAGGAGTTTGGCTTCTCAAAACAATGTGCGTTGAAAAGAGTAATACATTTGCATCACAAAAATGCGTCCTCAAAAAAAAATCAGAGCTCACAAAACGCTCGGCGTTATATTTGTCTCCGCTTGTATCGCCTATCCATTGTGCATGTGATGAAGATGGGCTCACGGTGGGGCGGGGTCGGGTAAGTCACCCTTGATGCACTACACTGGTGATGGGGATGTCATAGGACTTAATGTAAAAAATCCCAACTAACTATCCCTTTAAGAACCAACCAGAACTGCCAACAACTCACCAGAAAGTTCCCTCTTCTTCTGATGGGCTCCAGACGTTTGGCGGCCTGCTTCTCCTCCTCGGAACCGCAGCTGTGGAGGACATAAAGCTCCACAGGGTCGAGCCAGAGGAGGCTCAGGTTGACTGTCCTCAGCAGCCCGCAGACGAGCAGCAGCAGCGCGATGAGCACAGCCAGGCCCCACGTTGGGATGTAGTCCGCGGGCAGAGCCTTGTCCGTGTTGATGCGCAGCCTATCCGGGCCCACTGAGGTCCACTTCTCCCCGCTCAGCACACACAGATGATAGAGGATCTGCTCGTTGCCCTCCGGGCTGCTGACCACCGTCAGCAGCCCGCCGTACTCCTCATCCCGGCTGAACGGCTCCTTCACCCAGAAAGCAGCAGTCTGCCGGTTGGACTCCTCCTCGCAGGGGTCCACGACACCCCCTCCGGGTTCCCCAGCGAAAGCTAGCCACGGCCAGGTCTGTTTATTCAGGTCGGTCCCGAAGAGACGCAGCCTGAACGTCGCTCCTTCTGGCGCCGAGATGATCCGACCCTTCCTGTACACCCGAGCCGCCGGCTCCTCCAGGCGCAGGCCCAGGACGAGCGGGGCTCCCTGGCTGCAGGAGCCCAACCTGATCCCGCACGACAACAATATCATCAACAAGAACCGTAGACCTGCCAAGCTGGCCACCATATTGGAATTGGTCAGCCTGGATCGGGGCAGGTCATGTGACTGTGTTCAGCAGCAGGCCCCGCCTACCGGGGCGGATGCTGCGTTCAAAATATGGGACAAATGGGACTTCATGTGTATAAAACTTATTAAGAGTCAGCTTCACGACACAACTAAACTCCAATATCTACTTTTGAGTCAACGCAATCAGAAGGGACTAAAATTCAAGTTAATATAGTATTATTAAAAGAATGGGTATTTTAATTATACTTATTGCTTACATGGTACACCTGACTTTACATAAACTTTACGGAGCTATGTCACCAACCTAAATCATGAATAATAATTTGAATGACTGAACACAAGTCATAAACAATAACTTGAACTAAATTACAAAAATCGCTAACTTCGTCGCATACAATGCAGCACGAGCGATCCAACATGGTGACCATGAAACTGTGCCTATTGGCAGCCATGTTGGCTCCTCCCACACTGGCTGGCCAATATGCGGAAGACATTTTGGCGCTGCTTTGATTTGTTTTTGTCGCAACACGTCGGACGTAGGAACAACCACACGTCTAGCTGATGTTGACATTGTAACACAGCACAAAACAGAAGCCTTCTTACAGAGATTAAAGAAATAATTCTGCATGTTAAAACGAAATATGTAACGGAAAATATAATACCTGGACGGGACTGGAATATGGTTAAAGATGAACAGCTAGACAGACTTCCTAGCAGATTTACAAATCCTGCCCCTAATACTATGCTAGCTGACTAGTGTGATTCATTAAACCTAGCAGACGTATGGAGAGAGAAGAATCCAGATGTAAAGCAACACTCTTGGTTCAAAGCAGATGGCACATTTAAATCAAGACTAGATTACTGGTTAATATCTGATGCTCTACTCCATCCAATTTCAGTCTGTGAAATAATGCCCGCACCTCCAACGGATCACTGTTGTGTTGACTTACTTGTTGCACCCCTAATACTGTCCCCCAGGAAAAAAAGCGTACTAGAAATTTCATTCTAATTTGTTAAAATATGATTATTTTTGTAATGGTATGGAAGATCTTATGAAAGAAGTTTTACACGATGAATCCCTTTTATCATACACTCAGAAATGGCAATTACTAAAATATAAAATTCGCCAACACTCAATCATTTTTAGCAAACATATTAAAATGTCAAATGCCACACTAGAGACAATAAAACTTTGGACCTCCTGTATGCAAACATCAAGGATGCATACACCTCATTCTCAGAGACTGCTTCCAGACAACAGACTGGGAAGCGCTCTGTAGTCCCCATGGCAGTGACGTTGACAGCATGACGCACTGCATCACAGAACATATCAACTTCTGTGTGGAGAACACTGTGCCCTCCACGTTGGTGTGGTGTTTTCCCAACAACAAACCCTGGGTGACCTCTGAGATTTAAGGCCCTGCTGAATAAGAAGAAGAGGGTCTTCAACTCGGGGGACAAGGAGGAGCTGCGCAGAGTCCAGAGGGAACTCCGGCATAAGATCAGGATGGGGAAGGACTGCTACAGGAGGAAACTGGAGAAGCGGCTGGAGGAGAATAATGCCAGGGAAGTCTGGAGAGGCCTGCTGCACAGATCACTGCTACACCTGGAGGACAGCGGGAGCGCTGTGAGGGTCATGTTTTTTGACTTCTCCAGTGCCTTCAACACCATCCAGCCGTCACTACTCAGAGTGAAGATGGAGAGTGTGGGAGTAGACCAACACCTGACTGCATGGGTTATAGACTACCTCACCAACAGACCACAGTATGTGAGGCTCCGTCACTGTGTGTCTGACATGGTACTCTGCAGCACAGGTGCCCCTCAGGGTACGGTGCTCTCCCCTTTCCTCTTCACCCTCTACACCTCGGACTTCACACACAACTCCACACAGTGTCACATCCAGAAGTTCTCCAACGACACAGCCATTGTTGGTTGTTTTTCAGAGGGAAACGATCTGGAATACAGGACGGTCATCAGGGACTTTGTCAGCTGGAGTGAACTTAACCAGCTACAACTCAACACCAGCAAGACAATGGAGATGATCATTAACTTCCAGAGGAAAACATCTCACTTCACACCGGTGAACATCCAGGGAGCGGACATAGAGTTGGTAGACAGCTACAAATTCCTGGGTGTTCACCTTAACAACACTGGACTGGTCCGTCAACACCCACGCCCTCTACAAGAAGGGCCAGAGTCGCCTCCACCTGCTGAGGAGACTGAGGTCCTTTGGTGTGTGCAGGACTCTTTTACGGACCTTTTATGACTCTGTGGTGGCCTCAGCCATCTTCTATGCTGTGGTCTGCTGGAGAGGGGGCAGCACGGACAGGGACAGGAGCAGGATCAATAGACTGATCAGGAGAGCGAGCTCTGTCCTGGACGGTCCTCTGGACTCCGTGGAGGAAGTGGGGGAGAGAAGGATGTTGGCTAAGCTGACGTCCATCATGGACAACACCTCTCACCCGCTACATGACACTGTGGGTTCCCTTAGCAGCTCCTTCAGCAGCAGACTGTTACACCCACGGTGTAAGAAGGAGAGGTTCCGCAGGTCCTTCATACCGACCGCTGTCAGGCTCTACAACACCTGCACCACCTGAACCATGTTGTAGTCACTATGTATTCTTTACTTGCGTATCTTGCTTGCTTGCTGCTGTAACAAGTGAATTTCCCTGCTGTGGGATAAATAAAGTACAATACAATACAAAAATCCAAATAGTAAAGAAGAGGAAAGTATTCTAAAAGATATACTCTCAATCACTACTTGATCACTATTATTATAGACAATGATCCTATAAGGCTTTTACAACTACTAACAAAACTAGACCCGATCTATGAATGGAAGGCTCGACGGGCATACGTCAGATCAAGAGCAAAGTGGACGGAAGAAGGCGAAAAAAACACAGCTTACGTCTGCAGGTTGGAAAAAACACGACAAAAATCTCTGATGATCAATAGCTCTGAATGCTCTGATCAGCCTGTTATTGCAAAAGAAACGTGTGCCTTTCACCAAAATCTGTATGCCTCTTCTTACTCCTCTGAAGCAGCTGATATTTTCCTCAACAAAATTGGAGAATTTATTCCAAAAATTGACAAGGCATTTAAAGATAAATATGAAATAGATATGGAGCTGAATGACCTTGATAAAGCAGTGATGTGTTGAAAATGAGATAAATCCCCCGGCCCTGATGGGCTAACTGCTAACTTGTACAGACACTTTTGGGATCCTCTTTCAGGTGTTTATTGACACAGTAACTAGCGTAATGTAAATCTACCCACAAGCATGAAACAAGGCATGGTAACGCTAATACCAAAGCCTGGCAGGGATAATAGGACACTGGAAAATGACAGCCCAATTTCGCTTCTAAACAATGATGGTAAACTTTGAACATACATCTATACCAGTAGATGAAAAAAGGGACTAGGTCGCATAATGAATGGAACACAGTCAGGATGTGTAAAGAAAAGATGAATACACAACAACATAAGACTAGTACAAGACATCGGAGCTGATATCGAACATTCCCTGTATGTCCAAAGGTTTTAAGACCTGAAATGAGATCTGTCCATCTCGTGGAATACTAAGAGTAAGATTTCATGTTGACCGTAACTACTGTATTTCTGGGACTCCAGACCATCTTTTCTTTCACTGTATTTACACAAACACACTTTGGGAGGACTTTGAGGACAGGCTTTGTCCTACAGGACACCCTCACGATGGACAACATCTTATTTGGGGTGAACCTGAAGGAATGGCGAGCGGACTATGTTATAAATAACCTATGATTACTCTCCAAATATTTCATTCTTTGCTCAAAATGGAAACAAGTAAAGTCTCTTTTCACAGTGTTCCAAAAACACCTTGTAGGAAATGATCGAACTGCCTTAAAATGTATGAAAAGGTAAAAAAGCAACGTCACTCTTGAATGCTTTTGAAAAAATTGGAAGACCTCTCGTGTTAATCAGACAATTGTGTGAATGTGTGTGAGAAGGTTTTGTTTTGTTTTGTTTTACCTTGTGCCTTGAAGTTGTTGCCAAATTGTATGTATGTATCTACTTTGTGTTTGTTTAATGTGTGTGTTCTATTCTAAACAAAAAACAAAATGTTTAGCTGATGTAAATGTGTTAAAATTCATGTATTTTTATTATTATTATTATATAATATATTATGTATATTATATTATTATACATATGAGCACTTCAATTAAACTAACTTCTGAAAATGTTATATTTTCATGTCATAATAATAATAATAAAACACAATCAGTACAAATTCAAGCTAAAGCTACAAGCTGCCTGTTCTGGTCGATGGTGCAGACTTGTAGTTATGCACTACTTCTGTGAAGAAGCTGAAAACGACATTCTCAAGAGTTGAACGTGTACCTCTTATTTTCATCACACGAGTCTGTTTCCTTTTGACCGTTAACAAGCATAGATAACAAGCTCCTCCACGGCTCATCTCACCATGACACGCACAAAGGTTTTGCAGATCAAATGAGCCAACACTACATGTTGTGTAGAGAAATAGAAGTCAGGTTTATTAACCCTTACAGATTCTTCAGATGCCTTGAAAAATAGCAAGTATGTACACATTGCACACACTCCACGGTAGGAAGTGCTCCGGCCGTCAAACATTGCAGAAAAAGAGCAAATATTCACTAGTGAGTCCAACGTGTTAATGAGTGCAGATGAAAGGTTGTTTTGGTTTGTCGGTACTGCAAGGAAATGCAAACAGTGATCCTTCACGCGGGTCTAATCAGCACTCTGCAGCCTTCAAGAACATCAACACTCCAGGAGCTGCAAGCAAGCTACGCCCCCCCGCCACTATCCCACCGTAGGAACCACGGGAGCGTGGAAAACAAGACTTGAGCTGGAGTTTCAGTATTTCTGAGTGGCAGCAGGATAAAAGAGGAAGATCTCAGGAAGAGGAGGATGGCTTCAGCTTTGGTTATCTCCACATTGCAAAACAGTTGCAGAGGATGAGAATGCTAGCGTGAGGTCGAAGCTTGTGCACGGTTTATTGCTCATGGAACATATAAGATATATACAGTATATAAATGGAAGCAATACATGTGTTTGGAATTGATATAATCACATCTGGAAGCTCCTTTCTTTCAGTGCAAACTAAACAAAGTATTTCAGAGTCGTCAACCTGCCGCAGCCTGCTTGTTACACAGACCCTGACGGACCAGCGGGCCCGTCCTCAAACACTCAGTAAGGCTACTAGTGGCTTACCGGGTCCCGCCCAATAAAACCCAGCAAAGTGGAAGAGCGCCTTTTCGGCCTGTCTGGAACCAGGAGTTCCATCACCGGGCCACATGTGGACAAGCCATCAGAACCACAATCGCTCATCCACAAAGTCCATCATCCCCTCCCTGTCTCTCAGCATAACAGCAACACTGGTGCCTCACCACAAGTTTGGACTCCAGCTCACGTCAGACCAAGAAATATTGTGCTTTAGTGGTTGAGTCGCGATGCGTTCGTGCACCGTGACGACACAGTGAATTGAACAACATGAGTATAGACAAGTCTGTTGGTGCCGATGCTACATGCTATTTACAGTGTGGAAGCAAATCATTCCCGCCATCATGAGCACAACGTCGCAGGCCGGAGACAGAAGACATGTTGCTAAGTTCAAGTCTTATCCTCACACGTGACACGCTTTGGGATCTTGACTTTTGTAAGCATTGCTACACAAATTAAAGTGTCTGTCATCAGTGCTAACTTATACAAGTGTTCTCCCTTTAAATAAATAACTTAATCTGATTAATAGTTTCATCTTGCTGCATAAATCAGTTCAAGAGAGTACATGCAAACAAACCAAAAACAATAAAATGTGCTTTGCATCGTGTCCAGTGCCGTATGTGTGATGATGGCACATTTAGGCTAAAAGAGGGGAAAAAAAAGTGTGGAAACATGCAGTGGAATGTCTTGGTGCACTAATATGCCAACAATGGTTAACCTCCAGAGTTAACAAATACGACAGACACATCTGTTGGTTAGATACAAAGCTAACGCTAAGAGAACGGCTTCGCTTCGCAAGTTAACCTCACCAATTAGCTTTGCTAAAGCTAAAACATATACATATATACATATACATATATATATATATATACACACATATATATATATATATATATATATATATACAGTATGTCACAAAAGTGAGTACACCCCTCACATTTCTGCAAATATTTTATTATATCTTTTCATGGGACACCACTGAAGAAATGAAACTTTGCTACAATGTAAAGTAGTCAGTGTACAGCTTGTATAACAGTGTAAATTTACTGTCCCCTCAAAATAACTCAATACACAGACCTTAATGTCTAAACTGCAGGCAACAAAAGTGAATACACCCCAAGTGAAAATGTCCAAATTGGGCCCAATTAGCCATTTTCTTTCCCCAGTGTCATGTGACCCATTAGTGTTACAAGGTCTCAGGTGTGAATGGGGAGCAGGTGTGTTAAATTTGGTTTTATCACTCTCACACTCTCTCATACTGGTCACTGGAAGTTTAACATGGCACCTCATGGCAAAGAACTCTCTGAGGATCTGAAAAAAAGAATTGTTGCGCTACACGAAGATGGCTTAGGCTATAAGAAGATTGCCAACACTCTGAAACTGAGCAGCAGCACGGTGGCCAAGACCATACAGCGGTTTAACATCACAGGTTCCACTCAGAACAGGCCTCGCCATGGTCGACCAAAGAAGTTGAGTGCACGTGCCCAGCGTCATATCCAGAGGTTGTCTTTGGAAAATAGACGCCTGAGTGCTGCCAGCATTGCTGCAGAGGTTGAAGGGATGGGTGGTCAACCTGTCAGTGCTCAGACCATACGTCGCACTCTGCATCAAATTGGTCTGCATGGCTGTCATCCCAGAATGAAGCCTCTTCTAAAGATGATGCATAAGAAAAGCCCGCAAACAGTTTGCTGAAGATAAGCAGACTAAAGACATGGATTACTGGAACCATGTCCTGTGGTCTGATGAGACCAAGATAAACTTATTTGGTTCAGATGGTGTCAAGCGTGTGTGGCGGAAACCAGGTGAGGAGTACAAAGACGAGTGTGTTTTACCTACAGTCAAACATGGTGGTGGGAGTGTCATGGTCTGGGGCTGCATGAGTGCTGCCGGCACTGGGGAGCTACAGTTCATTGAGGGAACCATGAATGCCAACATGTACTGTGACATCCTGAAGCAGAGCATGATCCCCTCCCTTCGGAAACTGGGCCGCAGGGCAGTATTCCAACATGACAACGACCCCAAACACACCTCTAAGACAACCACTGCTTTGCTAAAGAAGTTAAGGGTGAATGTGATGGACTGGCCAAGCATGTCTCCGGACCTAAATCCTATTGAGCATCTGTGGGGCATCCTCAAACTGAAGGTGAAGGAGAACAAGGTCTCTAACATCCACCAGCTCCGTGATGTCGTCATGGAGGAGTGGAAGAGGATTCCAGTGGCAACCTGTGAAGCTCTGGTGAACTCCATGCCCAAGAGGGTTAAGGCAGTGCTGGAAAATAATGGTGGCCACACAAAATATTGACACTTTTGGCCCAATTTGGACATTTTCACTTGGGGTGTATTCACTTTTGTTGCCTGCAGTTTAGACATTAAGGTCTGTGTATTGAGTTATTTTGAGGGGACAGTAAATTTACACTGTTATACAAGCTGTACACTGACTACTTTACATTGTAGCAAAGTTTCATTTCTTCAGTGTTGTCCCATGAAAAGATATAATAAAATATTTGCAGACATACACACACACACACATATATATATATATATATATATATATATATATATATATATACACACACATATACATATACAGACTCTTTCCAAAAAATTAGAATGTCATGGAAAAGTTGTTTAATTTCCATAATTAAATTCAAAAAGTTAAACTTTCATAGATTATAGATTCAGGGCCCACAATTTAAACGATTCCAAGTGTTTATTTGTTTATTTTTACATAATTTGGGCTTCCAGCTCATTAAACCCACGAAAACTGGAATTCAAAAAATTAGAATACTGTGAAGAAATCAGCCCAAATTTTGCAGGGCATGAATGTTTTAAACTGAGTGTCACACACTAATCATCTACTAAACTCAAATCACCTGCACAGGCTTCCCCAGGTGTCATTAAATTGCTTCAGTTTGGTTCAATTGTCTCAGTTGGGTTCAATATGGGGAAGACTGCAGACATGACAACTGGCCAGAAGACCATCATTGATACCCTCCATAGGATGGGTAAGCCACAAAAGTTCATAGCTAAGGAGGCTGGTTGTTCACAGAGTGCTGTGTCCAAGCATATCAATGGAAAGTCTAGAGGAAGGGCAAAATGTGGCAGGAGAAGATGCACCAGCAAAAGAGATGACCGTGGGCTTCAGCGGATTATCAAACAGAGAAGATTCAAGAATCTGGCAGAGATCCAGAAAGAGTGGAATGAGGCGGGAGTCGCAGCTTCAAAAACCACCACATTCAGACGCATCCGAGAGATGGGCTACCACTGTCTGGTTCCTCGGGTCAAGCCACTTCTGAACCTGAGCCAACGTAGGAAGCGTCTCCACTGGGCCAAGGAGAAGAAGGACCGGACTGTTGGCCAGTGGTCCAAGGTCCTCTTTTCCCATGAAAGTAAAGTGTGCCTTTCATTTGGGAATCAAGGTCCAAAGGTTTGGAGAAAGACGGGTGAGGAACAGAACCCAAGCTGCCTGAGGTCCAGTGTGGAATATCCACAGTCCGTCATGATTTGGGGTGCAATGTCCGGTGCAGGTGTTGGTAAACTCTGCTTTCTTAAATCCGAGGTCACCGCAACAGTCTACCAGAATGTTTTAGAGGACTTCATGATTCCTTCTGCTGAGGATCTGTATGGAGATGCAGATTTCATCTTCCAGCAGGACCTGGCCCCTGCCCATACCGCCAGAAGCACCAAAACCTGGTTTGATGCCCATGCCATCACAGTGCTTGACTGGCCAGCCAACTCACTGGACCTAAACCCCATTGAGAATCTATGGGGTATTCTCAAGAGGAAAATGAGGGGCACCAGACCCAACAACAAAGAAGAGCTGACAGCAAGCATCAAGGAAATCTGGGCTTCCATAACTCCCAGGCAATGCCACAGGCTGATTGCTTCAATGCCACGTG